>NW_027468609.1:10010322-10052822 GCF_046254945.1 Alosa pseudoharengus | reverse complement strand
CATACGAATCTGTGAGCCAGAAGAGGCCTGGGCATGCAGTGTTGCCATCATTCTGAATAACAAAGAGAGGAACGGAGCACAAAAGGACAGCAAAACAAAGAGAGAGAGAGAGAGAGAGAGAGAAAAAAAAAACACAGAGGAAAAGAGAGACAGAAAGAAATGAAGAAAGAAAGAACAGGGAGGAAAAACATAAGAGAAACACAACGCAAAGAAAAACCGCCAAGCAACACATTTTGGAGGCCCCTACAAATGGTCTGTGCTCAATTACCTCCATTCACAGCGAAACGGCGAGGGAAAAAGGAAAATATTTGGGTTCGACCATCATGACCGGCCGACTCGTCTCGCTACCCTGCTTGTTTTCTTATCACCCGCCGGCCAGCCATGAAACCTGAACAGTGGGCCCGTAGAGCACCGGACGGACAGGGGTACAAGGCACGAGGCCATCTCCTCTCTCACACACACACACACACACACACACACACACACACACACACACACACACACACACACACACACACACACACACACACACACACACACACACACACACACACACACACACACACACACACACACACACACACACACACACACACACACACACACACACACACACACACACACACAGCCCACCCATTAGCATTGTTGCACAGTAGCACTTCTTCAAATCCTCATAGTAAATGAATGGCGTGGGTCCACCCAAAAGGGCTCTACTCTGCAGCAGGGGGAAGGGGCCTGTGCTGATCCAGCACTGGCAGGGAGGCGGAGAGGAAGAAGGCCGAGGGTTCTAGTTCAGGCCCAGGGTTCCGGGCCGCTGCGCTCCGGGCCTGCGCCACTGTTAAAAATAGCTGCCAAACGAGCTGGCTGGAAGGAGGGCCGGATCCTGCGAGGAGGAGGACGAGGGGGGGGCTCTCTGGTGTGAGGTGACCGCGTCAGCAGGCAGATGGTGGCCAGACTCGGAGGAATCAGACATGGGATGTGAGCGCTGAGGGCCTGTGTGTGTGTGTGTGTGGTTGTGTGTGTGTGTGTGTGTGTGTGTGTGTGTGTGGGTGTGGTTGTGTGTGTGTGTGTGTGTGTGTGTGTGTGTGTGTGTGTACGAGCGCATGTGTACTGTAGAGTGTATTTGTGTGTGTGTGAGAGAGTGCGTGTATGGTCGCGACTGTGTGTTTACGTGACTGACGGTATTATGAGCAGACTTCTGCGAATTCAGATTCACAGAGAAGGGAAAAGTTGTTGCTGCTGCTGCTCACCCTGGCAGGAGACTCAAGCAGGCTGCTTCACACGACTCCGCTGCGCGGCTTAACAACCCGAGCCGCTCTTGGCAGGAGCACATGGGTGGGCTTGGCGTTAGTGTGGCTGTTTGTGTGTGAGAGAGAGAGGCTTAGGCAGGAGTGCGATGCATTTCCACGCTGGAATTATCAATCCATCTCTAATTGGTTGCAGGAATTTGGAAACCGCCACCCTCTCATGATTCACTCTCTTTGGCGACCAGGCCCCTCTGAAGAATCCAGTCAGGGCTGGCCTCCCTGTCAGGAGACGACGGCCACAGTAAACCTGTGGTCAAGCACTATTCTTTCACTGGAAAACTGATCTTATGCTTGTGTTCCGTGAACCAGCGACGCTACAGAGGAACACGTGGTGGGCCATAAAAAGGCCTCAGTGTCTGGCTACGCTTTCAGAAAAAACAACCGCCTGTGTTGACCAGCACGTGTGAGTAGTGTCCACCCTCTCCTGACCGGTAGGCGGCGGCTGTACTCACCGTCCATGGCCTGCTGGAGCGCGTGCAGCTTCCTCTGGCGCTCGCGGATGCGCTCGTAGGCACTGTTGAGGGCCGAGCTGACGCACAGCGCCGACACGTGGTGGGGCCGCGCCGGCTGCAGCCCGGCGAAGTCCGAGTGGCGTCCCTCCTTGGAGCGCGAGGCGGAGCGGTGGCGTCCGGCGCCGGCCGAGCGCGTGCTCAGGGCACTGCTGCCCCGCCGCGCCTCCTCCAGGCCGCCCCAGTGCAGCACCTCCGGGTCCAGGCAGGCCAGGTCCACGGCCGAGGCCCAGTTCTTGCGGCGCTGCTCGACCCGGTGGGACGGGGCCTTGCGGCTGGGGTCGGCCGGCCGGCCACGGGCCTGCTGCTGCTGCTGCTGCTGCTGCTGCTGCTGCTGCTGGGGCGCGGCGTGGCTCTGGGCCTGGGCCAGGAGGTGCGGGTAGAGCTCGGCCGAGGACTCGGAGCCCGGGTGGAACTCCGACGGGGTGTAGAGGAGGGCGCTGTCGTCCGGCCGCAGCATCTCCTGCACGGGCAGCGAGCTCATGGAGCGGCTCAGGCCGCGGTTCAAGCCCGACTGCTCCTGAGAGCGAGCCCTGTAGCGCTCCAGCACGCGGTGGGCAGCACTCCTCCCTACGGAACACACACACACACACACACACACAACACACACACACACACACACACACAACACACACACACACAACACACACAACACACCTCCATTAATCTCACAAGCAGCTCAGTCCATATCCTCCAAATCAAACCTCCATATCTCTCTGCTAAACAGGCTTCATGTGATCATTTCAAAAATTTCAAAATCATCACAAAATTGTAGCATGATAAACAGCGCACACTACCAAATAGAACACATTTTCCCCGAATATTAGATTTTGAGGCCTGAACAGTATGACTACTCCAATGCAGGTCTGACCAGAGCAGGGAAGGGACATGAAAAAGGGGGAAAACATGCTTGTTAGGGGCCTGTGCGTGGGCAGGGGTGGTGGGGAAGAGGCCTGTAAATGGGACGTAATTGGCTGGGAGAGCGGGCGAACAATAGGAGCCTTCTGGTGGAGCCGGGAGGGCCAGGCTACGCAGGCGCAGCTCGGACGCGCTCATTAGCCGCGCTGCCCGGCTGGCTGTCACTCAGGGCCCCCGGCGGATGTTCCAGATGCCCCGGCTCAAAAGGGAGCGGCGCGCGGCCCAACACTGCTCCCCTTTCACTGCCACTTAAAAACAGATTACTGCCCTTAATCTGGAGGGGTTACAGCAGGGAGCTCAATCACTCAGGCAGACAGAGGGAGGAGAGAAGAGGAGGTAGAGAGAGAGAGAGAGAGAGAGAGAGAGAGAGAGAGAGAGAGAGAGAGAGAGAGAGAGAGAGAGAGGGAAAGAGAGAAGAGAAGGGGAACATCATGTTAAATGCATTACATTTGTTGATCCAGACAGTGAGCTAACATCTTTTCATAAAGCACCAAAAAGAAAGGACTAAATGTCTGATATATTTGAAATGTCTACTCTAAGGCCTTCAATCAAAGAAAAATCCCAGATGATAGCTTCTCTCCCTTTATGCAGCGCTCACTAGTAAAATCACCTTTGGTCTGTCAAATAAAGCTGCCAAAATCCTGTTCCTGTGTTGGAGGTTCCATCTTTTAATAATTTCAAATAACCCGTCAGACTCCACCCAGCTCTCAACACAGCAGAAAGCCATTGTGAAACTTCTGATGCTTCAGTGAGCCTCTCAAAGGCCTAATATGACCTACACTGCTCTGTTTTGATCTGCTCACTGGCATCTACATCTCAGATGTCTGCACTCTGTCCTGCCCTCTCAACACTGAGCCACCACATGCATAGACATGACAGAGAGAGAGAGAGAGAGAGAGACAGAGAGAGAGAGAGAGAGAGAGAGAGAGAGCACTAGTGTGGGCTGGGCTGGGGAGGGGAGGGGTAAGGTAGAGTAGTAAGAAGAGAGAAATGGAGGCCGAGGTTAAAAAGACAGAGGAAATAAAGGGTACGGAAACAAGGCTACCAGTCTGAACTAGAAAACCCTGCATGTGGTGCTCTGATGCACAAAGCATATGCTCCCCTCCTTACCAAGAAAAAGAAAAAACACACACACACACACACACACACACACACACACACACACACACACACCACACACACACACACACACACACACACACACACACACTTCTAATAATTATTTCTGTTTGACCTATATTTCGCCACTATTGTGTTTAAAGAGCTTCAGCTGCCCAGGAAGAACACATCAATGTGTGAAACAGACAGAGTAAGTAAAAGCAAAGAGAGCAAAGGACAGAGGGAAGAGAGTGAAAGAGCAGTGCAGTGAGGTGTTACTCAGACAGAGGCAGCCATAGAGCAATGTCAACATTCAATTTCCAGCATGAAAACAATGACGGAACATTTCTCCACCATTACTACTTTCGACCGCTTGAGGTTACGCCAGCCGCAGAGGACGGAAAAGTGGCTGGCGAGATGAGTCACATCCTTCGCAAGGCCCTCTTCAAAGGCAGGCCCTCGCACTCATTCATCACCAAACAACACGAGGCCCACTCTACCAAAACAACAGATCCCGGACCAGTCCCCGGACGACAAGGGGAGAAATAGAGCTCTAATCAATACCATTCCACTGGTTACATAAGCAGCAAGCAAGCACTGTTCTGTGCGAGTTCTCCAAGGCCTGAGAGAGAGAGAGAGAGAGAGAGAGAGAGAGAGAGAGAGAGAGAGAGAGAGAGAGAGAGAGAGAGAGAGAGAGAGAGAGAGAGAGAGAGAGAGAGAGAGAGGCCAAGATGTGTCGGAGCGCACAAAACCAGGGGGAGGATTCGCTCATATTTTCCTAAATTAAACTCAGCTTCTGGTTTGCGGTGTGCTGCTCGTCTACATTCAGTTTCAGACTCAGACTGTCCACAGTGCTCTTTAGACGGCCCTCCGAGACACGCCGGGAGGAGGCAAGAGAGGAAACAACGGAGGCAGAGCAGAGTCTGAGACACAGGAAACGCAGAGGGAGTTACAGAGAAAAGGTGAACAACAGTGAGTGCCAAACCAAGGTCATGGGAGATAAGGGATAGAAAGAGTTGTATGAAACCGACGCAGGGGGCATGACTTCCCCATCAAAACAAGTGGCTCGACTGCATTTCTTTCTGGCCACCTCACAGGCATTAGTGAAAGAATGAGTGCACGAGTGTGACGCTATCCCTCACATCTGACACCGTTGGCCTCCCATCAACACCCAGGCCCTTATTTCAGCAGAAGATGCCAGGCATTCCACACAGCAAACACAAACGCCTCTTCCTGACCACCTCTCTGCGTCTCTCTCTCTCTCTCTCTGTCATTCTCACCACAGAGCTGTTGTGTTTGCATTGTGGCTCTTGCTACTGGATGGTGGCAGAGCTTTCACATTTTAAGAAAAGCCCCACCCCAACAGATACAAAGTAGTTTGCAGGATGCCACCTTCGCTCTACCCCTTGGTGAAAACAATTAGGCTACCGCCTGGGCTTGCCCGCGTCAAGACGACTCGCTGCTTTTTCTCCTTCTCCCCCCCCCCCCTCTCCCTCTCTCCCGCTCTATCTCTCTCTCACTCTAGGGCTGTGAGCAGCGAGGCTGGCTAGCAGGCGGTGCTGTCGGGAGCCTGTCAGGACCGGGCCCTGCTCTGTTTACACTCTGAATCACTTCCTCCGAGGGCCAGCAGCACCACTGGTGCTGCATGACTCAGCAAAAAAGCAAACGCGCCGCCTCACCTACTCCTCCATGTGTCTGCGGTAGCCACCTTCTACACTAGCCATTCTGATGAGAAGGCACAGCTGCACCGTTGACCTAGATCATCAGACGCAGTTGATTACGACATTTTGATTTTCCCCTGACATTGATCTGCTTTCAGATTTTAATTACACATAATTACATTGTGCAGGACATGCTATTTAACTCTATTAAAGTGAACAGGATCCCGATCAGGCAGGTGGAGCAGATGCTGTGCCTGTGATGACAAGCCCTGGATTACATCACCACGCAGTTTAACAACTCGACTGATCAGTTGAACATGCTCCTTAGGTCAGCGCACAGCTGTTGAGCGGGAGGCAGCTACATAGGGGCTACTGGTTAATTTGTGAGGGTCAGGGGGCTCTTCAGGAGGCCAAAGTGGTAAGTGTGTGTGTGTGTGTGTGTGTGTGTGTGTGTGTGTGTGTGTGTGTGTGTGTTGTCTGCACAGAGTGTACACAGAGGCTCCTGCTGTCAGCATGGGCCCACATGTGGGCGGTTAATACACAGAGGATCAGGTTACCTGCGGGAAGGCCTTTGCCTCGCAAGCGCTCACGAATCTCTTTGCTCCGCTCCGGCAAGGACTCCCTCTCGGCCTGAGACAGCAGCCCGTCCAGCTGGGGAGAGAGAAGGAGGGATGAAAGGAGGGATTAGTGAATGAAGAAAGAGAGAGAGAGGGAGAGCGATAAAGAAAGAGGGTGAGTAATGAATTAAGTAATGGAAGGGAGCAGAAGGTAGAGGGAGAGACGGGGAAAAGCAGAGAGAGGGAGAGCGATGAATTACACAGAGGGACAGAAGGAGAATGAGAGAGAGAGAGAGAGAGAGAGAGAGAGAGAGAGAGCACTAGAAAGACAGACAATGGTCCAGGTTAACATAAGAGGCTTTCCTTTCTTGCCTCAGGTGGAGTCCCGGCTCACATGTTTTTGTCATCTGCATCACAAGATCGACGGGCATTTAAGACTCGTAGCACTTGCCATTCAGGCTAAAAAGGTGCATTGTGTCTGGAGTGTGATCAGATAAAGAGCCATTATGCCGGCCACTCTCCCTGCTGGTGTTAGTTATCAAATCAACTCAAGGGCAGCATGACCGGGGAAACAGGGGAAACAGGGGAAACAGGAGAGCCCTGCAGAGGGGAGGTGGTACTTGGCCATCAGGGCTGCTTTCCATCTCACTGGCAGGGTGCTCGGTCACTCCCCAGACAATAATTATAATAATCTTTTTGCAATTCTTTGTAAATGTATTGTTTTTATTAATGATTAAACACACTTAAACCATCAGTATCTAATGTCTTCGCCATGTAAACTATGATCTATACAAACCATGCACAATGTTTATGCTGAGGTGTATCCTAGACTTTTGCTTTATTTCCAAATTTACTCTTTTCTCAACCAACATATACCACACAGGAAACCATGATATACATCATCAGTATTTCTGTGGGTTTGACAGACTTGGAATGTCTGAGTAAGCTTAGCTGGTCTGTTGCAGCCCATGTACGTTCATCTGTGAGGCATATGGCTTCTCTGCTGTCAGTGGAGAGAGGTGGAGAGGGGTGGACAGAGGTGGAGAGGTGGAGAGAGGTGGAGAGGTGGAGAGAGGTGGAGAGGGGTGAAGAGAGGTGGAGAGGGGTGAAGAGAGGTGGAGAGGGGTGAAGAGAGGTGGAGAGGGGTGAAGAGAGGTGGAGAGGGGTGAAGAGGTGGAGAGAGGTGGAGAGAGGTGGAGAGGGGTGGAGAGGGGTGGAGAGAGGTGGAGAGGTGGAGAGGTAGAGAGAGGTGGAGAGGTGGAGAGGGGTGGAGAGAGGTGGAGAGAGGTGGAGAGGGGTGGAGAGGGGTGGAGAGGGGTGGAGAGAGGTGGAGAGGGGTGGAGAGAGGTGGAGAGGGGTGGAGACGGGGAGGTGGTGCGGCGGTTACCTGGGAGAGGCTGCCCAGCACCAGGCGCACCAGCCGGCGGACGTAGGAGAAGGAGGGCTCGGCGCTGGAGCTGCGGATGTGTGCGCTGCAGGCGTCCAGCGCGGTGCGCACCGACATGCGGGTCAGCGTGGAGTCCTCGCACATGCTCAGCAGCAGGGTGTTCAGACGCTCGCTCAGCTTCATGGGCTGAGGCGCACAAACACAAAACACAAGGACACACATTTGGACTTAGAATAACAGCACGCTCGTATATACACCAACAGAAACGACATGCTCCAGGACAATTCCATGCATGGACAGTGCACATGACATGCTGATGAGTGGCTGGCTTTATGTCTTCTGAATTGATCATTTCACGCGGACCCTTCATTTGGAATGATTTCAGTAAAGTAATAATCTAAGATCACTAGCTGAGAGTTCATTAGAACTCCATGTCATCAATGACAGTGGCCAACATGAACTAACATTACATACATATTTGCACAAATTTTCATTTCACATTAATACATTTTGCTTTCATGTCTGTGCACAAAAGCTGTGGGACTGACAAATTACTCGGACTAACAACAGGCCTTAAATATAAAACACAAGGCAAAAATATTTACACGCGACAAGAGTTAACACAGACAACTCAACACAGTCATGCATGCAAATATATGACTGCAAAAAAGCAATTACTGCCTCACTGTTCAGTTAGTTAGAAATGAGTCAAATGCTGGCCATGCTTAAATTAAATGCATACCATCTCTTTCAAAGACATCCTCTCAAACCTCTCTGAAGATCTACTCACACACTAAATACAACAAGACATATTTTACACATTACAACATACCGGTACATGCTACATATTCAAATATACATGTTTGAAGTACTATAAATGATATATGAGCACACATATAGAGCAGCCCCATTGGCAAGGCCACTGGCCTGGGGGTTGGACAGACAGTCTGTGATGACGTTCATGTTGCTTATATCAGTGTGTACTTATGACTAACTACCTGAAGTGTGACTCATGCATTTGAGTATGTTGTCCTAAATTCCTTTACTGATAAAACAAGGAAAATACAAACAGTAATGAAAGGGGGAAGACATGGAAATTACACCTTCATTCAATTGGACTTAAACAGAAATATATAATTAGATGCTTGGCAAGTAGAGCTGAGACAAGACAATGAAGCTAAACTAAGAACAATGGCGAGCCACATTAGTCAGTCACACTGCTGCATTCCTGTGGGAAAGAGCACTCCAGACAAGCTAAGAGCTCAACACACTGATGCTATGATGGGCCTCCGGCTGCCTTACCTGACTCTGAGGGATCTCGTAGTCGGCTCCCCAAAACAGGGTCATACCGAGGGAGTACATGTGCATCTGTGCAAAGGAAACAGGGCCATGATTAGTGCAGGAAACCAATGTGTTACTTTTGGATTTTCATATTATTACTACCCCCCCCCACACACACACACACACACACACACATCATCATGATCATCGACAACAACAACAACAATCCAAGCACTGACTGATCAGATATTTTACCTCATTCCTTGTAATACATTAATGAGTAATACAAGTATAAAACATGGTCAGAGATTAAGCTCTGTGTTCTCATCATTCTCCACTGTGTGTGTGTGTGTCTGTGTGTGTGTGTGTGTGTGTGTGTGTGTGTGTGTGTGTGTGTGGGTGAGTGAGTGAGAGCAGGTGTAGTAAATGCACATCGTATGTGTGAGCCTTCACCAAGAGTAGGCTACAGCAAACCCCAACATTTTTCCATTTTCCTGTCCTGAGCCACAGCTCTGCTGTTTTCCCTGAAAGCGATCGGCTCTCCTCTGCTCGCTCCTCTCCCTCAGCCTGGACTGGCTCGGGGAAAGAATAACTCTAGGTCTGCCAAAGAATGCAAAAGATTCTTCCTCTTTTTTGGAGAGAACAGAGCCTCATTGACTACCCTGAACGCTAGGGCCGCTCTCTACCTCAGCCGCGGAACTACAGCAGCGGCGCTCAGAAGGCGAAGAGAATGAAACTAGCCTTACTCAGTGTGTTGTTCTTGGGAATGACAAATAACAATTCATTATGTTGCATTGTGTGGAGTTGCAACAATGTTGCTCATGGCGCTCAATCCACATTTTGTATTCTGCGAGACCCGAGGATGTGGCCGAGCTGTACCTTCTCAATGTCGGACACTGAGGAGAGGTTGAGTCCCTCGAGGACCTCTGGTGCGGTGAAGGCCCGGAGGTCCTGCTGAGTCACGTTCTCGTCGGTGAAGGAGATGTTTCCGGAAGGCATGAGCAGCAGGGACCAGGGCGAGATGATGAAGCCCAGCGTCGAGGGATCTGTAAGGAGGCCAAATCCAGACAAATAAATAAATCAAAACACCCGCACAGCACACAGAGGTCAACCATGAGCCGCTTATTAGGATAAGCCATCCGAACGGTGCATGGCATCCCTCTGGAAAACACGTCATGCCTGAGTGACCAGTGACCAGTCAAGCCTCTGGCTGGCTCAGGCAGCAACAATAGAGAAACTAACCAACCAACCTGCCATGAGAATAGCTTCAAGCTAAAGAACCTGCTCACAGCTCATTTAACCAACAAGAGAGCGGAGGGGCCACACCTGACTGAGTGCACAGACAAAAAATGGCAAGACCACAGATTACACTAATGTTGTGGTTCCCACAAGTATTCAAATGTTGGATTTCTGTCATAGCTCTGCTAGTAAGGTCCAGGCTCATCTTCCTGCAGTCTAAGCAAGAATCTGGTATAGCAGATAAGCAAGATGAGATATGTGTGTACTGTGAAGGTAAACAATTCTTGCTTGATTATCAACAGACAGATCCAAAATTGTGTCTGTTTTTTCAAGGTTTTGTGGAAAGGGAGACAGTAATCTTCTACTCTGGAATTCATGAATATTCCAGTGACATACTATGCAACATCATCTCTCAAAATAGGAAAAAGAAAAATGTTCTCACTGACAACACTTGAGGCATATTCAAACGTTAATACACAGAGCACAAGATGCTTTCGTAGCATTATGGATGACTCAAGCAGCAAGCGAATCCCGAATAGGCCTTTACCCTTTGAAGCTTTATTGAGTCAAAGGAAGAAAACAGGTTCTTTATCCCAGGGCAGAACACATCAAAAATAGAGCCAGTTGTGCTTCAAATCAAACAAGTGCCTTCCCTGGAAAACTTCTCTGAATAAAAAGTAAAATACCCTACTATAAAAGTGATACAGAGGAATGCTTTGGCCCAGAAAGGAGCCTTTCTTTCCCTGAAACGTTACTCCAAGAGGAGGAGAAAAAAGGGAGTCGTGGGGAAAAGAAGAAAGAAATACATCTCCTAACGGGGTGGAATTCCTAAAGTAAATAGTGCTTTCCTGTGGCGTACTTGTGACTGTGCTAGGACTGCATTGTGAAAGTGCAGCAGTGAATGTACTTGGCTTGGGAAAGCGAGTCCCTCTGCATGTTCTGACTGAGTGCACTGGCTCTTGCTGGCAACACGCTCTGCAGTTAACACCCAGCGACGTCTCGGGCCCACACGCCTCCTAATCCAGCACATGGGGATGGAGCGGCCATGGGGCAGAAGGCTGACTTCCTAAACCTTCTGGCCATGAGACGGGGGAAGAGAACAGCACAGCCACGAGGGAGCTAGTTGTCTGCTCCAAAACATCAGAAGCGGTCTAATTATGACGTAGAACTCTGGGGGATCAAATAAAAGGCACCCCTCCCTCCAACTCCAGATGGGGGAGCAGGGAGCTCTACTCTAAAAATAGAAAGCCTCACAATCTTGTAAGCCTGTGCATAGTTGTCGGAATGATGATATTCACTGGCACTAGTTTTGATAGTGAAACTATGGTTAAAGAATGTCAGGAAACAAAAACGCACACACAGACATTTGTGTGGGATCTGTGTCAGTCTGTTTCACGGCTTTGGCACAAATGTGTAGCAGATGTCACATCGCAATCGTATGTTAAGATCTGGTTTTCAAAACATCACTAATAGTCTGTGCAGTGCAATTATCAGAAAAACATTCCAGAGAAATACATTTCCAGCGTAAGTGTGATAGTGTGAACAAAACATGTGAACAGTGAACAAAACATGTTTTGTGCATGTGCAAGGCAGAACAGTTCTTCTGAATAGATGCACCTCTTTCACTGTATAATTAAACTCAATAGTTTCATGCTCTCGCCCACATTAACTGACTAAAACTGATCTAGATAGCACAGATTGCAATACAAACAAACATGTCAGCGATAAACGCATCAGTGAGGTGGCCACTGAATTCCATTCTATTTCAGTGAAGTTGCTCAGATAGTCAGCATGCATGTCCCGAATACACAACAAATTATTTTACCACCTCATGTTCAGTAAATGATCCATTGCCTTAACTAGCACTGCCTCGTTCTCATTCATGGATCCCGTAGCAAAGCCACTTGCAAATAGGGTTGTACACAGCAGCAATGAGGCCAGCGGAACTAGGGGGTGACACCCTGAGTTATGACACATGCCAGTGGGAATTCGCTGCAGTGCTGTAGGGCAGGCTTTTAATTACCCCAAACCACAAAGGCTACGAGGCAGCCCTGATATGGGTCTACTGCCGGCTCACCCCACCCAAGCTCCTATGCCTGAAACTCCAGAGGATCGTCCAGCACTGACACACAAGCGGCTACTGCAGTGACTCAATGGGCCATTAACGCTGGGAGCCGACTTCGAACAGCCTCCTTCCATAAGAGCTGCTCACTGCGTGCAGATGGATGATCTGTGGTCAAGATGGACTTGGCAGACACTCAAGCTGAGGGTGCCAGCTGACTGAACCCTCTCAGAGAGGCTTGGGCTGGGGACAATAAAGCGGCTATTGTCTGTGCCGTACTCATGGATCTCCCTTCTCTTCTCTTCCCTTCCACACACACACACACACACACACACACACACACACACACACACACACACACACACACACACACACACACACACACACACACACACACACACACACACACACACACACACACACACACACACACACACACACACACACACACACACTCTCTCTCAAAGCAAGTACAGACACACGAGCATGTACAGACTCAGACACACTCACACACACACATACACACACACACGCACACACACACACACACACACACCCCCCACATCCCCACATGTGTGAACACCCTTATCAGAGTGAGAAATGGGACACGGAGTCTCCTAAGAATCAGGCCTTTGATTTGTTTCACGGAAACCAACGCTTTGCTGGGCTGAGTCAGTCTGGCCGCCCCACACAGTTTCCTTGAAGATGGCTGATTGTCATTATGTTTGGAAAAAATCAGCCCACATCAGCATGAAAGGGTGTGCCTCTTTATGAATATTTTTGGAGGGAATGTTTCCAGCCCACCAACAGCGATTTAAATCATGCTTAAGAGGACTGCTGCAAACCACTAGAGCAAGTAGAAAACTTGTACAGTTCACAGTTTGTAATCATAACCAAATGTGTCATCATGAGCCCATATCATACTCCAATTTAACATCACACCAGAGGTATCAGTTGTGTTATGAAAGTGTGTACAGTAAACATTTTTACTCCATTTTCCAATAATCCTGATGGAGAAAGGTGCCCTGAAATCAAGCACAGACTCCCTTCAGCACAGGGAAAAGATTACCCAATCTCAAAACACGTATAGGTTACTCTCTACATTGTGCACATCTCACCCCTGAGATTAATTTTGAACAGATCAAATACTCAAGAATCCCCCACTTTGAGAATAAATCCCCCCCCTTTGTCCCTGATCATGTTAAACCACATGGTCTGCTTAATACATTCATATGTGCCATTCACAGCCATAGGCCTTGAAATGCAGCACATGCCAAGCCATCATATGGAAGTGCTCAGAGAATGAGCATGCAAGCGGCCAGTGTTTCCACATTAACTTCTGTATGTGAGGTAATCATGCCACAGAGGCACATGACTGTGGTCAGCAAGACTTTTCTTAAATAGTATTTGTTTATGTTAGCGTTGGGTATTAGAGTCCATGACATACAACGAATGTTTTTGTCTGTTTGGTTTCCTGTAATGCCAAAGACAGTGAGCAGTGCACACTCTGAAAATGACTTCACAAACACACGGTCTGAAAGCTTTCTGTCACAAACATCAACTAAAGAGATGTGGACTTAAAATACAGGGCAACTGAACTGGGATGTGAAAAATTTGCTGAGCTAGTTTAGAAAACAACAGCTTATGTACAGTTTGCAGCCCAGGGCACATTAAAATACCGTTTCTGCAGGCCAATACTAATCCAACTAATCCAAAAGAGTTTTTTTTTTCCCATGGGAAATTGCTTGGCTTTAATGACAGAACATTATGGGCTGTCTGGAAATCAGTGATCTTGGTTGTCAAAAACAACAACATTGAAACAAAAGGCGTAAACGAAAGGCTAACAAGCAAACACAAATGTTGAGATGACTGAGGAAGCTAGTTTAGGATACAATGCACAAGGTTTACATTTCACAGGCTCTCACTAAATACATGGCAGAGGACAAACTAAACCCACCCCCAAAAAGCACAGCAGCGGGAAAGAGGGTGATTTAAGTCTTCCAGAATATGGGAGCAGAACACTCAGTAGACAAAAAATGACAAAAGAAGGCAATATAAAAAGAAATGCCCAACTGACAAATTATTAATCTCATGCGACCATTAAAAGTATGAAAAGAGCATATATTAGAGGCCAGGGTCTAAATAAGTGCTGTGAAATATTACCACACAACAGAATTATCATACAATAGGAGGACTTGTAATAAATAATTTTCCGCAGGACACCTTCAAGGGCAATCAGTTCTTTGATCAAGTCAACTAAAATAGATCAATAGTGTGTAATATTGCTTAAATAATTCTTGGATTATAGTCAGTCTATAGTTATAGTAAAGATATTTTATCAACCGTCTCTGGTTATAGTCAGTAGGATTTCAGTTTATAAGACAATGAGTCAACAAGTGACCAATTCAACACCTTTACAATCAAAGACATCTTGTGGTGAAGACTTGGGCTTACAATTCTCCAGCAAGGTTCAAGGGATAGGGCTCTGAGGGAGCCAACACAGTGACCAGTGAAATTAGCCAACAAACAAGAGTTCAGTGACCAGTGAAAAACAGAGACAAAGCTTCTTATTGGATATTGCTCCATAACAGTTACAGTATAACACAAAAGCACTCTTTGAAAGTGTGCAATGGGAGCTCTGCTGTAGGCTACAGGCTATATGACTGTAGAATGAAATGGTTGTTCTGAATGCTGTTGTAGGGAATGGTGCTGTTAACAAAGTTTCAACTTGTATAGCTGTTGTAAATCGCATTAGCAAAACTAGCTAACTTCTGCCTGTCTGATATTGTACACTACAACCTAAAATGGTTTGCTTAGAACAACCTATAATATCAACTCAACAATTTGCAAAATTACACAATATGATTTAAAAGGATTTGATACAACTCCCTACAACTGATATGCAATTCAGTTACCACAGATTACAATATTTTTCATGTCTTTTGCCTAAAAGCACAGCACAAGTACGGTAGCTGCTTTTTTATTGGTATATTTAGTATATAACACTGAGGTGAAATCAAATATCTTTTACTGAGCACAGGCTTGCTGTAATGTGCTGACGGGGCAGCATTTCTCAGAGACGGGAGTACATTAAGATTCACTTGATGTTCCAAAAACATTTCATCTGGATCTAGAGCAAAGCAAAGCAAAACTCTGCCTGGCAGAATTCTTAACCCGCCCCCCCCCCCTTATGCAGCAACCAACTGAAAAATCCTTGGGGCTATTTGCTCAAACTGCTGCAATCAAACTGCATTGCTGCCTTCTCAATCTATGAGTGCACTCATACTGATTCATAGTTGTCTGTTAGAGAGACTGTGCTCCCTGTGCGGCAGTGCGGTAGCTGCTGTTTGACGTGCTATGTTCGGGGCCATGAGAGAGATGGTGGCACGCTCCTCACCTCTGCGCAGCAGCTCGTGCAGGCTCTCGGCGCTCTGGCTGAGCAGGGCCCACACCTCCTCCTCCTCCAGTGGGCCTCCTCGCACCTCCAGCGCCTCTGCTAGGGACACGTGCATCCTCCCTAGACCAAACACACAAACACGCTTGTTAGAGCACAGCATAGATAGATAGATAGATAGATAGATAGATAGATAGATAGATATACTTTATTGATCCCTAGGGGAAATTCAAGGTCACAGTAGCATACAGACAACACACACACACATTCAATAACAGCAGAAAAAGTAATTAAAAGTATATAATATAAAAAACACAACTAAGCAATAAGGACTGTAGAAGATAAAGAATATACTAAATATACAAAATACAAATTATACTAAATAAAACTTAATCAAAATCAAGGCCCCAGCCGTGGCGCAACTGGCTGGGGCACCTGCACCGTACGCCGGCGACCCGGGTTCGATTCCCGCCCCGTGGTCCTTTCCGGATCCCACCCTGACTCTCTCTCCCACTCACTTCCTGTCATTCTCTACTGTCCTGTCAATTAAAGGCATAAAAAAAGGCCAAAAAAATATACTTAAAAAAAAAAAACTTAATCAAAATCAATTCTAAAAAACAGTATCCACATATTGGGTGAATAATAAATCAGGTGCGCTTGCAATGACTGAAGCAGGGACTGAGCCTGTGGTTCTCAGTGCATAAGGTAAGGTAAGGTGCTCTGTGTGAATGAGTGTCATGGTGATGGTGCAAATAAGTAAGTCAAACAGTGCAACAGTGCAAGAATAAAGTCTATATATCTATATATAAATAACTATATTAAGAAAGGTATGTGGCATGGAGGGAGGGGTTGTGCATATGTGCTAATACAGCACGCAAACATTGTGGCAGAAGACAAATGTAAAGTGACTAGTGGACAGACAGTTCAAGACATTGGAGGTGGTGAAGAGGCAGACCGACTATGCGGAGAAGTCTATTTCTCCTCTTCCCTTAAGTGATGCAACACACACACAAGGGCATAAAGGCGACAACAGGCACGCAACACTGCAGCAGAAATATCTCTAGGACTTATTGCCAAACATTTGGCACTAGGTACATTTTTCATTAATGAATTTAAACTGTTTCCACAATAATTCTAGAAAATTGCAATAAGCTGTGTACTGTACTCATAGATCAGACAGATTTTGTATGAGCCAATGGCATTACATCAGTGTAGTGTTTGGCAATAATGGAAAATATCCTGAAACCATTATTTCTGAGCTCTTGCCAAACAAAAAGGAATTTATTGAGATAACAAGGGATATGAGGTTGCGACTGTTTGTGAGTAGTCATGTCTACGAATTGCTGCCATCTTGACCAGGACTCCCTAGCAGAAGAGACACTGTGTCTCAATGGGACCTTCCTGGTAAAATAAAGGTTATAATAATAATGACATTAAACTTACTGCCTCCTAGGCATTCATTAAAAAAGTATTTCTAAACTAGCTAATGCAGGAGGAATTATCGTAAATTGTAAATCATATCACATCATGATCAAGTTAGATAATCTGCCCTAATACCAATGACTGTATGGCTACATACACAGTCACAGGAGATGGAATGTGACAGATATGTGCCTAAATGTAGATAATGTTTTAGATATTCAGTGAAGGATGTTCCTCAGAATGTCAGTGAAATTATCACCTGAAAAACAGATTCAACTTCAAAGGGCATTACAAAAGCACCAGTTTGTTCTCAAAAGCAAGTTGATACATGCAGCGATTCAAGGGAAAGGATTACGACTGCCGACCTTGTAACACACTTACACTCCAGAAAACAATGTCAACATGGACAATCCTACCATTTACCAGATACCATTCAAAATGATCACAGCCAATGAACCCGATAATACCTCTTCAGCAAACAAACAGTAAATACAGTTTGCTTGAGACAGAAGAGGGTAGGATTGAAAAGGCAGTGATTTGATAGAGAGAGAGAGAGAGAGAGAGAGGAAGACACTCTGGCTGTCCTTTGCTTGAAAGAATACTCCAGTTGATGTTTGTTCCTACTATCCAGGGCCATGCCAGTCAGCAGCAGTCTTCTGCTGAGAGCCAAGTCACATGTAGGAGCTAAGCAGCACGCTGCTGCCACTGGACATGCGTGTGTGTGTGTGTGTGTGTGTGTGTGTGTGTGTGTGTGGCTTTCATAAACAAAGGCCATACCTTAAGGGGAAGCAATAAAAAAACTAAGCACAATTTGGATCTTTCAAGTGATGGTATCAATTACGAGAAGTTACTTCCTTTATCCCTGCTGGAGTCAAGAGTTTTCCAGCATAGATATAAAAGGTTCAAGGAGAAGGCTTGAGACTCAAAAGTTTCATAAAAAGTGGGATAATTTATTGTGGTTTCTGCAACCTGACAAGCCAGCATGCTGCACAGTTAGCAGGCAGCTCTCTAGCATTTGTCAGGACTCCTCCAATTATGCTCCCTATGCAAGGCCATTAGCACAGAAGTATGAGGTTGGTAGACTTGTTGACTTTATGGATGATGACAAGAATATCATACACATAAACAATCTTTACAATCTGCCAGTGCATGGACATTGTGTCTGGACATTTGATTCCCACTTTTCTATGCTCTCCCACGCATAGTGACACACATTCCAACAAATGCACCAAGCACCTTGCCGTGAAATGCCCTCCTCATTATATCACAAAATCTCTCTGTCACACCCCAGCTGCTCGGACAAAGACTCTAAAACCCTGGAAATCCCAGTGTCGCATGGCGCAGCCCTGTAGTATAGGAAGCCCCGCATTTGGGGGATTAAATCTGACTAGGCAAAAACTGTGGCTACCTAAACATTTGTGTGCGAGTCTCGTTTCAATTGAACTGTGGAGTCAGACCCTCTTTTGGGATGTTACTATGCTGAGGGGATCAACAGCATGTGCGTGAGTTTCAGGCTCTCCAAAGGGTTTAACACTGATGTGCCATCTCTGAAATCCATCATTTCTGTGGTTCAGAAAATATAAAACAGAGAGGAGGAGGGGGGGGGGGATCTCGCAATTTGGATGGTGAGCCAGGGCCAGTGTGGTTAAGAAGCACTGATCAGGGGCCAAGTGCTGAGAGAGGCTTTGGTCCCATTTCACAGCAGAAAATGAGAATACCAGCTAAATCCAGCTGAACAGACCAACCCATCCAGATTATAAAATAATAGTACATCCAGAATTATTCATATCGTAATTTTATTACATCCAGTTGCTTCATTGACCGTCACTAATGCGACGGCACACAGCCTTGAAATGGTCCGGTGAATCAAAGCTGAGTTGGGCCCACATATATATGCAGGAATGTGCATTCAGGAGCGACCATGGCTCAGGGAGTGGCAGGCCTGATTGAGGGGTGGATGGGGTGGATGGGGGGGGGGGTTTGTACACCATCAGCCCGCGCTGTTACCCACCAGGATGGGGTGAGTCGGTGGGCTAGTGTGGGGAAGACCTCTCGGATGATTGTTTCTACGACACCGCCCCCCCCCCCCCCCCCCCCTGCCCTCCCCTTGTTATTTCAACAGAGCCCAACACTGGAATTCTTTTTATCCCCATAGAGGCTTCTGCAGAGGGCAGTCCCATTCCCATTGGTACATCGCAGAGCCTGATAATGAGGTGGGGGGACTTAGAGGGAGCAGCCCACAGCAGGCAGACAACCCCCACCCCCCACACACACACACACACACACACACACACAGCCAGCCAGCCAGCCAGACTCAACCCACTTCACACACACGACACACACACACAAGGGGTTTGTTTCCAAGGTATTCCCATACAACATACAAGGCCAAAACACAAACAAAGAAGCTGGTCAGGTCTTTGCTATATTTTTTTCTCTCCTTGTCACAGGATGCTTTGAGGCAAGGGTTTTAAAAGGCATAATCTGTAAAGCGTGATTGGACTCCAGGCTTTGGGCAGAGGTATGTTGTGGTTTCTGGTGAAGGGAAAGTGCTTTGAGTGACAGCCGAGGAAGCCGAACCCCCCCTTTTAAAAAAAGGTTCCTGGAAGACTAAAAAGTGCTCAAGAGTTATTGGTAATGGACTATATGTTTAGCCTGATGTTTTGCTTTATCTTCAAAGTAGTACGGGCTTTCTCAGTTTCTCCCATGGACCTGCTGCGTTGACACAAGGTCTCATCACTGTAGAGCTTTCCAATCTCCCTCACGTCTTTGACATTCATGGATTCAACGGGTCTCTTGCAAAAGTCAAAACAAGCTATTGTTTCAAAGCTGCTAGACACAAACATCTCACACAAAAAAATGTAATTTTGTCTGAGTGCTCAGCTTGAGGCTGCGTCTGGTAAAATCATCTATAAGCAGCAGAATGCCAAGCTGAGGTGGAAATCTCTCCGGGGGAAAGTCAGGCCAGGAAATGTGAAATGGCAGCACACTCATCCTGAACTTCTTTCCCAGAATTATTGCAAGCAAACTATCAATTCGACCCTATGACACATGGATGCTAAAATTGTATATGGGAACATAAGGAACTGATTATGTGAGAGTAGTATCACATCAAGCAGAGGCAGTCATATTTCAGTTATGTAATGCACTTCCAGTGTAAACAGTTTTGCTATGAGTGTTTTTTCCAAAGTAATTCCTGTCACTTACATGTACTTTATAGTGTAAACAATGTGGCATCATTGCAGGGAAATGAGGAAGTCAACTGCATTCCACATACCAGATAATGAAGCATTTTTGCTAAGACTAAGAAGCTAGACCAACAAGACAACAACAGTGTGCCAACTGTTCACAGTAATATTCCACTTGTTTTCATTAACCATCACTTTCATGTGGGAGTGAAACCTTGAGAGCTTTCTGTTACATTGAATCAGTGACTGGAAGGGAGAGTGAGAAAGAGAAGACTTTCTCCACATTCTCATGTGGTCTACGGCTCCTGGGTGTGTGTTTATCACTGCCAATTCCTCGCCAGGTCTATCCTCCCTCCCCTCTCTCCTCTCTGAGCTCTTGCCCAAACCTTCATTGGCTTAAGCTCACCCGCCCATTCCTGCTAATCACCCAGTTGCCATGAGGACCGTGACATGCAGTGCATGGTCTTGCTAAACCACTCATTTTTTCCCTCACTGATTGAACCCACCCTGCCCAAACACACATGTGCGTACACACACACACATTCACACACCTCCATCCAAACCCCCTTTTACCCCAGTGGTGCCATTATTAGCCTTCAGACAAGGTCAAGATCCCAGAGCCCCAATCTACAATGTTTTTTTAACTTTCCTATTAGCTTTTAGATACATTGAAGCATACTGCTACCTACCTAGCCTGGAAGCCAGCAGAATTAATCCTGCCCACAAAAATTTGAGTTCAGGAAATTCTGAATAGAATTCGACTGGCTGCGCCAGGATAACTACTATACCTGGTGCCTTTACCTGGTGTCAAAATAAGATTGATTGTCTTCTCCAAATCGTGACATAAATTTCTATTACACATCAGGTTGGCTTTGGTGCTGAGGTCAGAGCTCACATCTCCAAAGCTTTGTGACTCAACCTGTAATAAATGACATGTTTGTCAGGTAAATATAGCCTACAATTTGTCTGTGTAAGTCTCATCTTCAACAACAGAAAAACTCTGTATACCCAAAATGTGGGATTGCACACCATTGCCACCACAAAGATCAGCAGTGGATTTGGCATTTCTTCTCTCAAATGATGTTGGCCATGGACTGGTTTCACTGTAATAAACTAATCTTTGTCCTCTCTCATAACCAAAAAAAGTCCAAAATTGATGCACCATTGTAGTTGATAATTCAGCTGATGCCCCCTAGAATAGAATCAGAATTCGTTTAAGTGGCCAGGTTTGCGTATACAAACAAGGAATTTGACTCTGGTGCACTTTTAAAGCCACTTCCAATCCTGCATACTACTAGGTTCCTAGGACTAATCACTGGCACTTCTGGCAGGCACCAACATTTTCTAACTAAGAGTTTCTAAGAGTTTCCAGAGGTGAGACCAAAAAAAACAATGGGCTTGTTTGAGAACACCTATGTGGACTGGAGGAGAGACATAAAGAGGGCCTGAGATGAGTTCAAATGATATGTGTTTGGGATCTCTAGATCAACAAGCATGAGTGATTCATCTGATTCTTCCAGCATAAATATTGTAGGTCACTGTATGGTGAACTTCATTGGACAGTGAAGGGTCAGCTGTTTTCATAAGGCCACTGTAAGCCTTGCATGCACCACAGCATGTGTCTTGCTATCTGAGTTTCACCTCTTCATCATTCATCCTCTGGCCAATGCTTAAGAACAAGACTGACCAATTATATTGAAATCAGACTTCAGCAACAACATCTTAGAGTTATCTTATCCATCATAACACATACTTATAACCCAAGGAGAGTCTACTTGAAATGCAGAACATTTTTGAATGCATAAACCTATCAGAAACCTATTGTGTAGTTTAAAATGCTCAGAATTATCAAGTGGGGAGTATTTTTTTCATGTTGGTATGTACTGACCCCTGGCTCTCTTAGCACTGGCTCTGCAGAAGCTTGGAACCTATGTCAATCTCAAGATTGTCTGCACTTGATCTTGGCCAGAATACACTTCTTAGAATAGAGTATCAGACAACATGCTGTGCTACTAGCCTACAGAGATACACAAGTTTTAATGTTTAGGGGAAAAGATACACAAACTCTCAAAAATCCCAGTAATTCACTACACCACTAGAAGAAACTGATGGTCAGTCAAATTCCTTTTGCGCACAGTGCAGGTAAATTAAGAGGAGCAGAAACGCTGGACACACACAGACTTTACATTTCGTGGTGTGCAGACGACCAAAACAGCACACATTAAAATGTAGTCTGCGCCACGAATTCAAGTTGCGCAGCTGCATATTTTGTTCTCCCCCACCGATACCTTCTTCTCAAACTGTTGCAGAGGCTCGCGTTCTACTACGTTCACTGACATTCCTTCCTAGTCCGAATTGCGCATCCATTTCTTTTGTTGCAGCTCAATATATCTTATTTTAAACAAAGTCTAAATTGGGAATCACTTCTCTTTCACTTTCAAGGCAGATTTTTTTCGGTCTCTGTTCAAAACTTTTCCAAAACGATATCAAACTACACCTAGAGAAACGACGCTAGCCGCCACTCTTTTAGCCAAAGTTATAATAGAACCGCTTGAAACAGACGCTTCCCTTCCCAGACTGTTTGTTTACAATATAATAGGCGAACTTACCTGGAAGTTATGAAAACTAAGCTTCCACAAGGTACAGGCTGGTGCTCCAACTAGAAAAGTGCCAACAGGCAAGTAGGTAAGGCATCACATCCACAATGAAACATCTTAAAACAGGAGGGCAGGATTGTCGAAATGGCAACAGGTTTATTTCGCAAGCGCTACTACTCCTCGGCCATTCGGTTTCCCATCACTTCCAAATTATGCAAACTCCGCGGGAATCCAGGTTACTAAAAAAGGAATAAAGTAGGCTTACACAGTTATGCTAATGCCGTAAAACCGGTTCGTATTAAACCTGTGAGAGAACAATTTCTGTGTCTCTCATTTGACGAACAGTAACCATTATCCTCCGAAATGCACTCTCTCCTGTCTGGTCGCCCGGGCTGACTGGGAGTAACCAGACACCTTTCTACCGCCGCTCATTGGCTCTGTGCTGCCGAGCAGGAACCGTCACATAAGTAACAAGAGGCGTCACTATAGAAACCCTCTACCGGGAGGAAAATACCACGAAAAGTTGTTATAGTTAGGTATAGGCCTCTGTGGTTTTGCGGAGATTACAATGTTCCGGTCGGCGCGTTGGCGCACACGCTCTGTTTTCAAGCCGGTCGATTACTTTTAGTCCAACAATTTATCAACAATATCAACAATCTTTCCAAATAGCATGCAGGTTCTTTCTCAAAATTAATATTGCAAAACAATTGAGTCTCACTCTCCCCCTTCAGGACATTTGTATGTAATATGTGAAGAGCTGGGTGGGAATGTAAAATGTACTTTAAGCAGGACTGAGGATAAGCAGTGATTTCTGGCATCTAGTATAAGGTAATACTAGTTGTCTAGGGAGGGCAATGGTTAGAGAGGAAAAAATGGAGTATTCTTATATTTTTGGCCCAGAATAAATCTTGAAGCCTGTGAACCTTTCAAAAACTCAACTCATTATTTCAGGATAAATGCAACACTAAAGTTAAATTAGTTAACAAGATATTCTCCCAAAGCAAGCTTAAGGAAACAGAGGACCTGCAATAAAGCGGTGTGTCCACACCGATTACATGACTAACAGGGGAAAAATGAAGTTTCACACCACAAATAGTAGGGTACAGAGGAACAAAATGTCACCCTCAGCTTGCTGTTGATCTCCAGCCTCAACGGTTTCTCTCTCAGAAACATAATCCAGAGCCCCAGAATGCTTGCTATTTTAAAACACAGACCACAACATTTTTTGCATTAGGCCTCAGAATGAGAGAGGGAGGAGGGGGAGAAGAGGCAACCAGTAAATGTGAACGCGACTTCACCAGCGGTCAAAGTTCTTCACCAAGGGTGAGCCCAGCACTAGTAAGACAACAATAACTCTGTTATTATTTGTGCACTTCAACCCACACAATGTCTTCAGTTTACAGCTTTAGTTTACAACGCTCTTTATCTCTTGCTAGGTGTACGCAGATCTGTATAATGTACAAGTAGTGGGAGAGATGAGGAAGAAGTTCTCCCTTGTGTGGTTGTGTATCAAACCTCAGGCCTTTTGTAGAGCTGAGTGCAAAAGTTTCACATGAAAACCACATGTATCTGAAGGTGTCTACTGAAGGCAAGTGGCCCTGCCTCAACAGTGGGGTGGAAGCCCCTTGGGGTCTGGGCGGCACACACTCGGCCACGAGCCAAGGTCAGTAAAACCTCCACAGGGATGCCGGAAGGAAGAGGGGAGAAGGAGAAGGGGAGGGGGAGGAGGAGGCCTGTCTAGATTGGTGGGTTTGGTAATTGCTGGCTTTGGCTTTGCAAATGTGCTTCCTACTGCACTTTTGTAGCAGCTCAGAGGGGGAGAGCAAGGGAAAACGCATGAAAATGGATTCCCAGAAAAAGGTAGCTGAAAGAGTGTTTTAGCGGAAGACCTGCAATGGAATAACTATAGCACGTCTGTATTTGGACTGTTGTAAGCTGCTGAACAGGCCTTTACTGTTCTTGCTCCATTTTGCTCTCTCAGCGAAAATAAAAATCTCGACAAAGTTTAATCTTGTGGACCTTTCCACCAGCTGCACACATTTCTCTGACCACAAGCTTCATGGGCCAGTTTTACAGACAAATGTTGAGGACAAGAGGACACATTTCTATTAGCGATGTTATGAAAATCATATTTGGGATATTGTCTTCCACAAACATCTAATGTGTTTATTTTAGTCCCATATGTTTTATGCTTAAAAATCCCTCCACTGGCAGAAAATACATAACATGAAATGAGTTCACACGTATAATTTTAATTTGCATAGCCTACTGTTTTGAACATTGTGTTGGGTACTTGGAGAACATATTGTAATCATTAAAGGGTATGATGTAAAAGGCATTGGCCAGTTCAATTTGCCAACTCTACCTTCACTGGCTTAATGCCTCTTGAGTGACCCCCAAACTACATAACATACTATGCTATTCCATGTTTTGTCTATTTTCAATAAAACAAAGAACAAAGTAAGGACAACTACATTAACCATTGCCAATTACGGCAAATCAGATATGGTTACTTGAGGTTGTCAAATGCACATGACCACAGTATCTGTCCTCAATATCAGTTTCCCTTGATTTCTTAAAGAACTCCTTTTTCAGGAAGTTGTTCTGCCTCAAGTACTTCCTTCCCTTGGCTGCTTTGCTGACATTTCTGATGCACTTTCCTCCCTCTAGTGGGCTGGGTATGTCATGACAATGTTAAAGCTACACTCAAAAAAATGAAAACTGGGTATTGTTTGTTAGAAATAAATGAAACATGATGAAATAACTAAAACTGATTAATTAGAGAGATGTAGATAGTTGTTTTAATTAAATCCAAATTAGATATCAGGAAATTTGGAGGAGTTTAATTCATTTCTGTTGAATAAACACGTAACAAGTGATTTGATGCAATTAAATCTCTCGCGCATGCTCACTTCACATCATCGCGTGACATCAAGGCGGAAGTTTTTGGTCACGCTCATGTCATGCTGTGTAGAGACGTTGGTGAACTGAACTGGAAGTGCGTTGGAAGCGACAAAACGAAGCTAACTGGTGAGTAACCTACATCTTTTATCATCTGCGAGTAGCATTTACAGTTGGTGCTAAGTAGATCGTAATTCTGTTCGAAACTGTCAAAACTTTGACCTAAGTGAGTATTTGAATGATATTCCAAGTATTTCGTGTGATTTGTTAGTATCAGCTAGTCACATGTCTAGATGGCTAACCGTGTTCACGCTGCTAATGTAGTCAAATCCATGCAGCCTTACAGAAACGGTAGTTGTAAGTTAAATTAAAAAAAATTGTCGGTGATATTACACGTCAAGTTAGGTTAGGCATGACTGCCGTTCTTTTAGACTAGTTGCTACGGTTGTGATAACGCTGGCGTTTTGCATTAATGAATAGCTAATTCAGAAATGAATGCAAAACGTGTTGCAGCAGGTGGATGCCCTGCTATGTTGGTAGCTACAGTGTTCAAACACGTTGGGCATCAGGCTCTGTTTATTGTGACTGAGGAGATGTGAACACAGCAGCAGTTAAATGTATTTTTGGTGTCGTTTGTGACGTTCAAGTGTTGTTTATTCTATACTTTATATTTTATATTTGACCCAATGAACTCATCTTTTTTTAATTTTGTTTTGAATTTCCCCTAGGCATCAATAAAGTATCTCTATCTATCTGTCTATCTATCTGGCGTATTTATCCTAATTAATATATGGTAATGACGCAAAAGTTGCTTTTGAAATCATTATTAATGTGCCCCACCCCTTTCAGATTTTACCAGTGTTGCCTTGCCTGGCATTCAGGCCATGCCTCATGTGGTAAGTTGGATTCAGCAATGTTGTTGTTCATGAATATGATTGATATGTTAAAGATTAAAGTTTTTAGAGATTGTTTTGACAAAACTGTTTTGGTAGAAAAGTATTCAAAGCTTTTGGCTTAGCCTGAAGCACAGGGTGTGTGGAATAAACTGTGTTTATAACCTGTTGTCCTTTTCCTAGATCTTTCTTTAGGTGGTGTTCTATGCTGTGCTTCACAGTCTAGCAGGTACAAATTGTTACAACACTGTAAATTATGCCATGGTCATTATGGTAGGAATCCCTGTTACCTGTGCACTTATGCCAGTTGTCCATGTAGTTTCAGGACATGGAATAGCTTGAAAAACCATGTTTACCGAGCTCATTCATTACCCTCACAGACAGGAACAAAATTATTGACCTACAGTTGTCAGTTTTGTGATTTTGCTGAGCTTTCCTCAGAGGAAAAATTATTTCATACATATCAGAGGCATGTACCAAGACAAGTTATGCCACCAAATGTTATAACATTGGAGATGAAGGTTTTGGGTTTTAAGTGGTATTAACTTAGTGTTGATTTTGCCTTTCCATACTGTAGGTAACTAACTTGAGTAGGAGGTGACCACCAAAAAAATCCTGATGTTTGATATTTGATAACTTAGTTATTTACTGTGATTGCATTTGCCTTCTCTTTTTGATAATTAGGGCAATAACTGAACCGAACTGGAATTGAGAATAATTCAAGATGGCAAACTTGCGCACAAAGCAACGAAGTGTTGGGTGTTCTGAAGTGAGTATAAATTCTTTGAAGAACAAACGGCAAGGTCCGCATCATGCTGCTTCAAGCATTAAAAAAAAATACAGAAAAGCTGAAGTTAACTATTGTCCTCAACACCCAAGAGGAGAAACAGTTTACAGGAAATGTTTTGGAATTTAAATACTTAGCTTGGTTCTTTTTGTTTCCTTTGCACTTTTACAGATCAATAATGAGTTTGCTCGAGTCACAACAGTCCCACTGGAATTAAAGTTTCTAAACATGATTCTAGATAAGTACTCAGACAGCTTGATGAAGATGTTCCACAGCAAAGGTGGAGTCCCTGGCCGAACCATTCGAACCATCATGCAACCCATTTCAGAGGTTGTTCAGTCAGTTGCATCAAATTGAATTTTCTTTTTAGTTATTATTCTGTGCATAGATTGTGTTGTGACGTCATGCTAATGTAAACATGTATTTATTTCTTTTGTTTTCTGTTTGTCTGTGCTTCCAACAGAACATCATTGACGTCTGAAGGGAGTGTATCCTCAAAGTGCTTTGCGTCTACTTGAATGAGGACCCATTGCACCTTGTCAAGAAATACACTGTGAGCACACGTACGTATACGGCTTTTAAATTGGTCACACACACACTTTACTTTCTCTAACACATACTCTTTACACACTTATACTTGGCCTCATGCCATCTTTTGCACATGCTGGTCAATAGTCTGACATTTGTTACACATTAACCACAGTTGCAACAACAACACACACACTTGCCTTAGCTTATACCCAACACTTCAATGTTTCCTTTAACCTTATGTCCATTGTTTTTAAAGAAAAATTGACCTGAACTGACCGTGATGAAAGTTAATGTAAATAAAAGACTGAAACATCAGCATGTATACTTATCAGATATGGTTGAAATATTATTTGGCCAATATTTAGACTGGTGGTGCAAATTAGACTGTTGGGCCGCACAGTCTAGGCAATAATTGGGTAGCATTGTAGTAGTTTTATAAATAAGTAATTGTTTTTATTGGTCTTGCATAGGACTGTGATAGGTTGGCAGCCAAAAAGGATATGGAGCAGACAGTAATGGGGATCTACAATGTTTGCCATGAAGGACATGAACTAGACGATGAGCCAGAGGACATCAGGGTCATCATTGAAGGTGTTGAAACCATCTGCTCTGTGATGAGTGTGGCTGTGGCAACGGCTATGTTGTTTGGATTAATGTACACATTGAACCTTTCATACCTTCGTGAACTCAAAAATTCATTTGAGGTTATACAGAAAGTGTTCTTCAACTTGGATGGACAGAGGCTTTTGCCAAAGGTACAAGCCCTTAAAAACAAGATGCTTGAGTAAGTTACCAGTAATCTGTGAACCATGTCATTCAGCGTTCATCTTTATTCATCATATTTTTTCCCCAACAAGCTATTATGTGATGTCAAACAAAAACTGGTATAACAAAAATTGTAAAAGTAGAGCTGAAACGTTTTATTTCCTATGTGGACTGTCTTCAACGGTGGCCTACACATTCTTTGAGTCCATTGATTTGACGCTTTGCAGTGGAACTGTAAGGCTGTTGTGACAAAATGTAAAGTCTTGATAATTTATCTGCCCTGCCATTAAGTCTTATTTCTATTTTTACCTTTTTGTGAGGATTGTATGGATTTTGACAGTAAAAGAAATGCAGCAGAACTAAATGCAGTAGTGTTTGAGGCGTCAACAACACTTTAATTATTAATACAGTTATTAGTAAGTTTAAGTTTGCTGCTAAAATGAAAATGATAACTGATTTCTGGTCTGTGACTATAAAATAAACACCTTTTTTTGAGAATTCAGTTGTAACTGTTCACTTATGTGTGAGTGAGGAAAATTTGATTTAAAGTAAATAAAGTTGTCCAGTTAACATAAATGGTATTAGTTTGTGCAACATAACAGATTAAGTCTAAATTACATGCTTAAAATCAATTGATTACTCATTAGTTTTGAAATAAACTACTCATAATACTTTGAATGAAAGTAATGTTTTTCATTGGTTGAGCTTGACTTCTGCTCTTTGGTCCTATTTACCTGTATTAGGTTCAAATTACATAATTCAAATCTGTGGAAATAGGTGTCATAGTTAAATTAAGTAACCCCAACAAATCATTTTTTTGAGTGTACTTTGTGGCAGACAAGTGGTATGTGACATTGCAGTGTTTATGTAGTTTCTTAAGTACATTTTATGAAATGAATATGGAATGTATATGAGTAATTACAAATAGCAGAGGCTATCACAGTGGAAAATACGTAAAAACAGGAGGACCTAATTTTCTCTGTCAGGGATGCAATGAGTTTTATCTCCATTTATTGGTTAATAGGTCCTAAATTGTTTCTTGTAATTGTTTTCTCAGTTTCTCAACTAACCGATCTGTTTTTGTCCCTTACACCACATTCCACACTAGTACAAATAAGTCACTATTAAGTGAAAATGTGTGGTGTGCATCTAGATCCAATTTCTCAAAAGCTAAAAAAATGACTAATAATGACTAATAATAATTATCTTATTAAGTTAGTCAAAACAGTTCCTGAATGACAGACATTGTCTGGCAGGCATAGTTTTAAGTGACACACTTTAGGTTATAAACTGCAACTACAGTAATACTAGCACTTAATGGAGTTTTATTACAAGTAGGCTGTCATTTAACAAAATGCTATGTTAAATACATCACCAGACTTAACACTTTTTTTTACAATTTTCAGTTCCTATTGTAAAGGTACAGAGTTTTGCACAGCATCATTTGTGAATACTGTATGACTCACTGCTCACAAATATATATATTTTTTAAATTGGACAATGATGCTGTGTCATGGTGCCTTGCAGTGAGGCATTGTGCATATTAGGGTAGTCCCTCTTTTGGTTTACCCATGATTGTACATATGGACTACCACTGCTATTTGCACCTGGTCAAATTGTTTTGTATCACATTTAGAAAGTTAACATATCATGTTGGCCCATCAGTGGGGCTGAATTCAATGCAGTTCACTAAAGGAATCTTTAAAAATCCTTGTTGTCAGGCATATCTTCATAGGTTAACTGAAAGAACCTACAAACTATCAACATTTCAAGCTCATTTTATGTGTTCGCTAAATCATTTACAGTTAAATGAACAATCAGAAATTGTCTGTGATGTCAAGCCCATAACATTTTTAAAAATCCTGCAGTCCGATTGGCTGTGGGAATCCTGCAATCTGATTGGCTGTAGGAATCATGCAATCTGATTGGCTGTGGGAATCCTGTAATCCGAATGGCTGTTGGAATCCTGCGATTTTATTTTCTCTCAGAAACCTGCAATCGGATTGGCTCCCGGAATCCTGCAATTTGATTGGCTGTTGGAATCCTGCAATTTGATTGGCTCCCAGAATCCTGCAATCTGATTGGCTGTTGGAATCCTGCAATCTGATTGGCTCCCAAAATCATGCAATCTGATTGGCTCCCAAAATCCTACAATCTGATTGGCTCCCAGAATCCTGTATTCTGATTGGCTCCTGGAATCCTGCAATCTGATTAGATCCTGGAATCCTGTATTCTAAATTGGGTGTTGGAATCCTGTATTCTGATTGGCTGTCGGAATCTTGCTATCTGATTGGCTCCCAGAATCCTGCAATGTGATTGGCTGTTGGAATCCTGCAATCTGATTGTCTCCCAGAATCCTGCAATCTGATAGGCTGTTGGAAACCTGTATTCTGATGGGCTGTTGGAATCTTGCCATCTGATTGGCTCCCAGAATCCTGCAATCTGATTGGATCCCAGAATCCTGCAATCTGATTGGCTGTTGGAATCCTGCAATCATCTATCTATCTATCTATCTGTCTTATCCTTCTGCAACTCATCTTTCTCACACACTCTCTGTATCATTCCATTTTTTCTCATTATGTAGATCTTTACTCTCCTCACTCTGTTATCCATCTAGCCCTCTGCACTGTATCACCTCTCATTTTTAACTCAAATATATAAAGCCAATCATTTAACCCCCCTCTCTTTTTATTTCTCTATCTTATCTCCTGTCTTTCTCTCACAATCTCTGTGTATTACTATTTTCTATCTTTCTATTCTTTTATCCATTTTCATTCTCTTCATTATTTTATACTTCTATTTTCTATAATCTTGTGCTCTCTATTTCTCTGTATCGCTCTTTCTGACTTCAGTACCTGAAGCCAAGCATGCCATTCCCCCTCTCTCTCTCTACTCCTCTATATCTATTCTCTACATATCTATTATCTATTTATACCCTCTCATTCTCTTTTTCACAGACTTTCTCTCAATCTCTACTTGCTTTACTTTCTCTACTCACTTTCTTTACCATTTTATCCTGGTTGGGATCTTCTATTCCCAACAAATGAAGCCAAGCATTTAGCTCCCTCTCTATCCAAGATGTACGCCTGTGTTGCTTTGACATTGTGAATTAGAAAAAAAAAAATTTTCCCATCATTGCCAATATTCCAAATATAGGACCTTGTTTCAACTCAAGTGTGAGGTCGGTGTATCGGAGCACAGCAGTATTGGCACATACCAGCAAAAGAGGTGTAGTGACACCCATGTTAGCGTATGCAATTAGACTATATTTAAATGTGGGCATTAACTAACACAATCAATCGTATCCACAGTTTAACTCATGATTGGTTGCTGTTTGCATCATTTGTCCACCATTTCTTTAAAGGTGCTCTAAGCGATGCTGGGTAACGTCACTTCTGTTGACTTTCAAACAAAACAGAGAGCTAGCTACTTCCTCCCCCTCCCTCCCGTGCTGCTCCCATGCAATTGAAACTGCATCTCGTCTGTGATTTGCTGGAACAGTTTGTTATGTTTTTATGGGCTAGGTTTGCCCAGATTGTTTTTGTTGCTGTTTTTGGAGCTTGGGCTGTCCACGGAGATCACGTTTTTTTACAGTGTATTCAGGACACAGACAGCTAGCGGTTGGTTAGGTGATGTTTGCAGTAAGTGACATAACATGTCTTAGCCTAAAACGTGTGGCATCGCTTAGAGCACCTTTAATAAGACATTTTTCACAATTTCCAAATATTCTTCTATTTAAAGAAATAGAGTAGATGATTGGAGAAAGAACGGTCAAAATAAGTTTAGAGTATTGTCCTAAATGTAGTCAGAATGGATGCATGCCTAGCTGCAGCTAAAATGTACAATCCCATTTCCAGTTTGCAAAACATGTAAACCATATATTCAATTGATAACAGAACAAAGACAACATATCAGTTGTTAGAACAGATGGATTTTATTGCATTTTGGGAAACTTACGTTAATTTTTAATTTGATGCCAACAACACGTCTAAGAAAAGTTGGCGCATTGGAATATTTACCAGTGATTTGCATCTTCTTTTACTGTAACAACAATCTCTAAACAAACTGGGGTTTTAAGCTGGAGTTTTTATAATGAGATATTTTCCCATTCTTGCAGGATATAGGATTTCAATATGGGGCGTTCTTAAATGTGTTTTTTTTTTCATGATGCACCAAATGCTATAGATCTGGACTGCTGGCAGGCCATTTGGACTCCTCTACTGAACCATACTGTTGTAATATGTGCAGAATGCAGTTTGACATTATTTTTCTAAGTCCTTCCCTAAAATATTCAAGTCCTTCCCTTAGCAATCAGTCCCAAAAAACTCTTCTGCAGGATAAATATCCTTAGGATTTTTATTTAGTAATTTGAACATTATTGGGGTAAGTGTTTTTTTTTCAGGCTACATTTTTGAACCCCTTGTCAATCAGTAGTGAAATAACTGTGTAGAACTGTTTTGCCGTTCACTATGAGACCGTGGTGAAAGTTAGTTTCATTTTGCCTATGAGTTCAAATAATAGGTGATTTCAGAATGCATGTAGGCTATACTCTGCTAGTCACACACAGGTTTTAGTAAAGCAAGTAACCTAGTGGAAATGTGCAAGAAATGTTCTTTCAGATGTGTTGACTGTCAAAATACTGACGGGCTGTTTGATATTGCTCTTAAAGGGAATATCAGATGTCATTCTCATTGGTTTTAAGGATGTTACGCCCAAAACACACTCATGACTAATTAAGAAACATAAGGACAACCCTTTTGCGCCTAGCGCTTGATCACAAAATCATGCCATTAAATTAGCAGGGGTGAACTGGACACGCCTTAAACCTCTTTATGCTTTGCGCCTCTGACCAGACGTATTTTGTTCAGAACCTGTAATAATCATTCAGCATTAATGGTACTTCTCCAGATGTACAAGCAGCCCAGTAATGTACCTCTATACCATCATATATGCTATCTTTTGAACTGTGCTGTATTGGCAAGTTGGATGGTCTGGAGGATGTGGAGTCCATGATATTCAAAAAGATTGACACATTTTGATTAGTCTAACTACAGGACCGTTTTTCATTTCACCTCCGTCCATCTATGAGCTCCGGCCCAGATAGGGTGCCAGCATTTCTTGATCATGTCTAAATATGGGTTCTTCTTTGCATGGTACAGTTTTAACCAACTTGGATGAAGCATCACACTGTGCTCATAGACTATGGTTATCAGATTTATTTCCTGAGCCCATAATGATTTTCTCTACAGAAACAGGTTTGTTTTTAATTAAGTATAGATACTCTTTTGATCCTTTGAGGGAAATTTGGTGCATTTATCCCATCTGTGAATTAGTGAAATACACACAGCACACAGTGAACACACAGTGAGGTGAAGCATACACTAACCCAGAGCAGTGAGCTGCCTGCTACAGCGGCGCTCGGGGAGCAGTGAGGGGTTAGATGCCTTGCTCAAGTGCCGTGGATGTGGGCATGGGAGAGCAGTGCTCAACCACTTCCCCCGTCAACATTTTTCCTACTGGTCAGGGATCGAACCGGCAACCCTTCAGTTTCAAGGCCGAAGCTCTAACTAGTAGGCCACGGCTGCCCCAATGCATGGCCATTTGTCCCCTGTCCCCTGTCCCCTGGATCTAAACTCCATAGAAAAACAGTGTGGTGAGTCAAAGAGCAGAATGCACAAGTGTGGACCTAGGAATCTGGACGATCTGGGGAGATTTTGTAAAAATGAATTATTTTAAATCCCTTGCTTTGTATTCTCCAACTTTATTGGGTGTCATAGGATAATATTGTGAGGTGTTTTATTGGCAAAGGGAGGCTTGAGACGGTATTACAAGCAGGGGTGCATATAATTGTGGGCGACCTGTTTTTGTTAAAAATATTTATTTCTATATGAGATTTTACTTTTTCTCAGAATACATTTTCTTCCCTTCAAGGTTAGATTACAATAAATCACCAGCAAATGTGCTCGAGAATCGAGTGATTGACACCTCTTTACTTCTGAGAGACTTACCACTGTGGTGCTTTCTATACCCGTTCATGGTGCCAGTAGGCTAAACAGTTGTGAAATGTGCATCCATGTGTTTTTTTAGCATTACACAACTCCAGCCTTTCCAGACTTTTGTTGCCCCCAGCCCAACATTTTTGAAACATGTTGCTGGCATCAAATTAATATGTTTTATGTTTTGATGTACTTTTTGAAACTAAATATGAGTTTATGATTGGCAGATCATCACATTATGTTTTTATTTTCTGTATGTTTTTGTTTTCTTTATTATGTTTTACGTTTTTTTGGAAATGGGGCTGTATGAAGTTTCATACTAAGGATCATCATACTAAGGATTCATATGGAATGGACAGTAAAACAATGTATCAAGAAGACTAATTGGGGGATGGTTGATGTAGTTGAGTCTTCTTGAAGATGTCAAAATGTGTTTTTTTTTTTCAGTTTTCAGATGTGTGTATCAGCCATTATTCAGGACTTAGATAGATAGATAGATAGCTAGATAGATAGATAGATAGATAGATAGATAGAGAGATAGATAGATACTGTAGATAAATCTCTTAATCTCTGAAGGTGGGCCTTTGGTGTTACAGCAGTGATTAATAATATCAATATATTAGCCTACATAATCACAAACAAATAAATAAATAAATAGAGTTAAGGATATTATGTCTCTGTGCAACTAAATATAAATGGTGCGTTGTCTCTCAGAATATTGTTCTCCTCTCCCTGCACATAGGGGAGTCACTGTACAATATTCTAGCGCTCCTCATCACAGAGAGATTGAAGCAGTCTCCAGCTGAACACGCTTCTGTCTGACTAGTAGTTTATGCAACAGGTGTGAAGTGCTCTCTATAATACTAAGCAGTTTTTGCAACGTCCTTCTCTCAACAACCAACTCTATGGGGCTCCAGCCTACTTCCAAGCACAGAGCCAGCCCTGTTGGCCCTGTCAGCTTGTTCAGTTTTTTAGTATAATTGGCTCTGACTGAGTGAAGCTGCTGCCCCAAGAGATGGCTGCAAAGATAATTGCACTTGAAACTACAGACTGAATGTACCAACCCAATGTTTGGCATACCACATCAAAACATTTAGGTATAGCCTATGGGGCAACACATAAAATTCATAACCAACAAGGGAGAAAAATACATCACCCGTACATACATCACCAATACAACACGAGCTACAGGCCTTCATCTCACCTCTCTATAGTGTTTGCAGTAAATGCATCTCTGAGAAATATGGTATCACATAGACTACAGGGTATAACCAGAGTATCTTTCGGAAGACAAGGATGAGAGGCGGGCACGTACATCGCTGTTCCTCCCACCTCCCACAAGCACGCCGGTCATGTGCCCGTGAGCGCGGCTCTTTACTGGCTAGAACGCGGATGGTAGAAGATTACAGCTCTCTCTCTCTCTCTCTCTCTCTCTCTCTCACACACACAAGAGACTGTGGGCTTTGACGTCACGTGTGCTCCTTTCTGTTGCTACAGCAACCCATTTCCCTAAGCCCTTTTTCCACCTCTCCTCTGCTCGGCTCCACAATGGTACAGCCAGCATCTCCCCGCACAATGGTTGAAAGGCGGTGAGCGAAGAGTGATTCAGCATCGCAGTCTCCGCATTAGACCTCTTTTAATTAGTCGGTGCCTCCTTGTTTTTTACAGTTGTAAAGTCAAATTACGCCTCACTGAGGTCTGCAAATGTCGGTAGTCGGGATGTTTTGAACAGGACTGTCACCGGATTGGGATTGTGGTCAGCTGGCACGGAATGGTAGGTTTGTTGTGTGATGTTGATGCGGGAACCTGCTGAAGGGTGGGGTGATGCATATTGATCGCTGCGAAGGTTAATGAAGTCGACCGATGGCCACGGCAGTATGGTAAAGAACAGCTAGAATAATAAGTGTGTTGTGACGGCCATGGACCCCAAATATAGGTTATATTTGTTCCAAAGCAGCAAGTATGAGGCAACATTTCTGTGATTTGGGATGGCTGTATGTCCTGACGACTCAAATCTGACTGAACATCGGGCACTCTTGTTTTCAGCTCTTGTCCCTGCACCCAAATTTCATAACAAATGGTCATAGCCAAATTGGGCCACTAGAATTTATCAAGACAGCAGTTGGCTATTATAAACATTCAATTCCATATCAGGCTGAGGGAAATTTAGACTTGTGGATAAGTACGGAGTAGGCTATTTTGGTAAATACTGCAGACATAGGTTGTATTTTTTTGTTTTTGCGCATCTATCTAATTTGGGCCAGAAGCTTCTTACAATGAGGTGTTCCTTTAAGCATGAAACTGTTTGTGGAACGTATCTTATCCAGGTTACGGCCGTATGAGTTTGTGCACATTCCCTTCATGATGCTACTAAAATCCTGTTTTTCATGTAACCTATTTATTGTGTTGCTGTGCGGTGCTTTTGGATGCTCTGTCACATATAGGCTAGCTACAGTCACCATAAAGTCAAAATATTTCTCGAATAGCATTGTTTAGTGTGCAGTTGTAATGCCTTTCAATATGCATTTACTATGTTGTATAAGAAGCAGTGGGCCAGGTGATGCGCCTCTCTGAGTGCAAACTGGCTGAGGCTGTTATTGTTATATATGCTCAAAATATTCAGGGAAAGCTGTGGCCTACCAATTGTAACCTACAAGATGATAACCCACATGAATTAATTGACTTTGGACAATTTAAGATCACCCCACAAAAGCTTTTTCACAATTTTCGACCTACAATGATTTAAAATTCATTCTAATGCATATAGTAGGTGCCTTTTAGTAAAGTAAGTGCCTTATATTTTACAGTTTCTTATCATAAACATTTAGTCCCACTTATAAATAATGTGGCATTTTCTGTATAATTTTAGATATATTTTGGGTGCCTTTAATATATTAGGGCATAGATATCAAGATTATTGCTTTGCTATAAACCATGTTAAACCAGTGAAGAGCATACAGGGCAGACGACACTAAAATTGGGAGAATATTGGCATACCAATGCAGAGTCATTTGCTTTCCCCATGAGTGTAGAGAGACAATGTGAAAGTCAACGATGATGGTAAATGTAGGTCAGAAGGTCTTGTAATGTTGCGTGTGAATCTAGTTTGCAGAAAAGTACCTGTGTCGTGTTTGAATAATAAGCCTAGCTTTCCTCCTGTCTGAAAGGGATAGATTGTACCACATGACGTTTTAAGAGTAGGGCTAGGTCTTTGTCATCTACCTAAATATGTATGTGTGCCTAAAGACTGTGGAGTTTATGTTTATCTCAATCAACAACATACTGGAGCAACCTCACTCTTGGATTAAAATATAGCTGGACCATTGGTGTGAAAGGTTTACATTCAGAATCTGCAGCAACTGCAGGCAGCAGGCCTATATGTTACGAATCTGGAATTCATGGTTTTAGCTGCAGCTGTCTGGCCTGTCTTGGGCCAGGATTCTCAGGAGTCTCATGGGAGGTAATTGGCCATTTCCCTGCACTAGAGATGGTTGGATTACCAAATCACAATAAACTTTCAAATCCCCTATGTAGCACCAGTAATTGTAACTGGGAGAATTCAGTTGATTTTCACCTATTATGAACTAGTGAGTGTCTGACCATTTATCAAAAATAATGGACTGAGCCTCTGACATTACAAAACGATACAAATCAAACACATTGATACACACTTTAGGTCATAATTCTTCTGTTTATGTAGTTTTATTAATTAATTAAAATGGCATTGCATGTGTCCAGCCGCAGAATTGCTTTGTATTTGATAAGGATCATTTGGCTTCCATGGGAGATTATTTTCTTTGGCTACATCTGTACCATAGGCTTTCTCTGAAGTGGCACCATAGGGCCTATATCTAGTAGTTGCTGTAGTTTGTAGACTTTAGTATGCTGCTCACAGTTCTTCTAAGCTTGTTATGCAATATACTTGTTTGTATATCAGTTTGAAAGATGCTGTAATAGCTTTAGTAAAGCTAGCATAGCAGATTACACTGTGAAAAGTCTTTCTGGACAGCACACTCAGTTAAATACTCCTTCTGCTCATAATTTGCAAACAAATTCACATAAAATAGCCCTCTAATATCCTTCCACCTTAAGCATTTTTCGTCATGGTGTTTGGTAGCAGTGTCTTGGTCATTGTATAGGTTCTTATTATTTGGCTCAGAATTCTGACAGGTGCTAGTGATTGTACAGTTCTTGAATGTTTTATAACTGTGTGTGTGTGTGTGTGTGTGTGTGTGTGTGTGTGTGTGTGTGTGTGTGTGTGTGTGTGTGTGTGTTTGTTTGTGTGTGCGTGCGTGCGTGTGTGTGTGCGTGCGTGTGTGTGTGCATGCGTGTTTGTGTGTGTGTGTGTGTGTGCGTGCGTGTTTGTGTGTGTGTGTGTGTGTGTGTGTGTGTGTGTATTTGTGTGTGTGTTTGTGTGTGTGTGTGTTTTTGTGTGGGTGCGTGTGTGTGTGCATGTGTGGATGTGTGTGTGTGGATGATAAACTTGAGGTGTCCTGTTGTGACGCCCACCATTTCATCCTGATCCACTCCAGGCTATGGTGAACAGACAAGGTGTGTGAACAGACAAGGTGTGTTGCCTGGGTGAAAGGGTGATGAATGATGAAAGCCTGAAGTGCTTGGGTCAGCAATTTGTGGAGAACTCTTAGCATCGTTATAAAATCCTCTACAGAGGGGATATATGTTTTCACAGTATTAAATAACTTCTTGATAATGGAATCCTTTGGATTGTTTTGCTAATTGTGCATAATCAGTGGCCACTGAAATGTAATGAACGTGTGCTTCATGAATCACGCTAATGATAACAGTAATAGCACTTTCATATGAAAATGGAAAAATATGTAACTTTTGGATGATTTGAAGTCGTTTGGCTTTACTGCACCCATATGGCAAACACTGTGGCTATGTTTGATCACAAATATCAGCTATCAGTATGCCTCTCTGTTTCTCATACAGCAATACTTATTGGACCCCCTCAAGCATGAATCTGTTAGAGGGTTTTGGTGCCACCACAGACGCCTGTCCCTCTCCATATGATGGTTGATATCACTTTCTGCAGCATGGACGCTGCAGTCATTATGGGAGAGTAATTATGTGGCTAGGGAGTGGTTGGAGCCTGAGGCACTAAGCACAGCACTGCCATCCAAGCATGGCACTGGGCTCCACTGGGCTGTGTTGGATTATATCACTCAGTGTAATGCTCACTGTCACTTCTCGCAGCAGACCTCAGCACTGGACCCAACTCCTCAGCTAAAACTAGATCCATTAGTCCAGTGATGGCTCCTGTAGTCCAGTTAGTTTAATTAGATAGCTTCACTGTTTGACATCTCTCCAGGAGCCTGGTGGAGTACTAGCTCTGCTCATCAATGACCAACTGACATTGTTTTTCTCTTCTCTATTATCAGACCTCTTTAGATGTGCTCTGACCTCCGGCACTGTCTTTTACTGACTTCCTGGTTGCAGAAAAATGGCTGTCTTTCTGACTGTAGCCACTGATATTTAGGAATGGAGGGTGAAATTAATATAATATGATTAGACAAGCTAAGTGAATCGGGCATATTCTCTGTTTTTTGGTGGTGACATGTAGCTTAGTAAAAAATTAAAGCATTTTTGGCTACCTTTCTGTTTCAAAGCTATCTTTGAAGTGATTGTGATTGTTTATCTGAGAGGATGTGGTGCAAATAATCTTAGGCTGGTTATAATTCTAACCCTGGAAACAGTCTGTGGACCATTCGGGGTGTTATATAAATGGATTTTAACTATGTTTGTGTGTTTATTTAGCTACCTTACCAGCTGATATACTAAGCCATAGCAGAGTCTAGTCCTGACCTGAGGATCACTAGCAAATACTCATTAAGAGTGGAACAGCAATCCATGCAGCCATCAAAAGGATTTAAAAGAAAGTATTAATCCGGATTGAAAGCCACAGGATGGCTGGCTGTGCAGCACATCTGCAGTCACTGCCTTTGTACCTCAATGTCTCAGATGTTTTGAGGGATACGTTTCTTTGAATCAAAGTGCCCGGGAGGTGACATTTTAGGAAGTTTATAAACTCTCTTTGCGTTATTCATGTCCAGACAGAACAACGAGACAAGCCCTTATTAAAATGTAATAGGAAGTCATTTAAATATTTAATTCAGAAGCTATTTTACTTTGTCAGAAATACATTGGTTCTTATTCTCATTCTAATTCTGACTCCTTTCTCTGAGATGCATTTGTAGAAACAGCAGGTATAATGTGGCAGCTTGATAAATGTCTTCTCTATGGAGCTTTTCAAATGTACGTAGCCTAGCCTACTACAGGAGACTCATTTATAGGCACAAACACTCTGTAGGACTCATGCCAACGTGGAATTTGGGAGGTTAGAATCCATTCTTCTCCACCGCCACCAAGCAGGATAGCATGAGATAGATAGATAGATGGCTTTAGTGTTGCGGGTTGATTGTGAATGAATTCAAATGGGTTGAATGAGTCATTATGGCTAAGCATATTCCAGCTTCAGTGAAAACTGCATAGTCAGCTGGTCTCCATACCACAGCACCATTTCTTGAGTGGTCTATAGGGTCTTCGTCTAGGGAGAAGGAGAGAGAGAGGTACGCAGAGTACTTATACCATGTATTCATTTGAACACATAATATTACTCGTCATACTGATGTCAAAAGTTTATGACATTTGAGGGAAATGTACCTTCTGTTTTTAAGTTGCATCACCATTAAGCATTTGAGTAAATGTTCCCCTCTGTGATCGTGCCAGTGATGACAGCTGTTCCTGTCTCTGTTTTCCTCTTGTTAATAATTTAGCTTTTTTCAAAGCCCCTTCGGTTTCTGTTCATCCACCAAACAGCCTAATTGAGTCATGCAGCTCTAATGAGGATTTGGTAAGCTGTGGCTGTGTTTGTGTCTATTGGAATATATACCCAAACAAGCAAATCAGGAGAAACAAAACAGTATTGTGTCAAGTGTAAATAACCACTGATTGGTTCTTCCTTTAAAACAGCAAAGTAATCCCCTTTATCTGAAAAATTTTGCAGGAGCATAATTGGTCATGCATGTCATCTTTGCTTTGGTCACATCCAATGTATCAGCTTAGCAGAGTGAAATAAGATTAAAAATGGGCAAGAGATACAGAGGGAAACCAGTGTGAGAGACATAGACTTGGACAGACTCTCCAAGTGTGACATTTTCAGGCTTGCAGTAAATAGCACCAAACGATATTCACAGCTGAGCAGCCACATATTAGAGTTACTGGTACAGTATGCGCAGCAGGGAAAAAAACACAATGACCTCCAGAGCCTCATTTGTTTATTAAATGGCATTGACTCAACCAAAGGGCCTTGCTGAAATAGCATGTGTGCTACGAAATGCACCACCGTTTATCTATGTTTATATGCAAGCAGACAGGGGGGAAAAAACCAAGCGGAAGATCCACCTTTTCATCGATTATCCCTCCAGCGGGACACATATTCACTGAAGCCAGCCCTGCTTCTCTCAGCCAAAGCTCCTGTCCCAGAACAGATGGAAACAGCACTGAAAATCCCAGTTGAGGGAGACGGCCACACCACCTTAACGCAGACTGAGCTGCTGAATGAAGCATTTACAAAGGATATGGGACAAATGGGTAGTGGGGGGGGGGGGGGGGGGTTGCAGGAGAAAGGGATGCAGCAGGAGAGAGAGAAAGTACAAAAAAGCAAAAGAGGTAGTGAAAAATGAGGAATTACGCCCTCTTTACAGCCTACAGGATGGTCGGAGCCAAATGGAGATTCACTGACATATTCATGTGATGCATGTGAGCTGGCTTAGAGCTCGCCTCCGGTGCAGGACAGAAAAGCAGAGGGAGAGAGAGAAGCGGTAAGGAAGAGAGAGAGATAGAGGAACAGTGAGGGAGGTGTACACACGCAATTGCATCCCAGACTGATTAACACATGCCATTGTATCATCCTGGGGAAAGGAAAGTAGGAGCCATAGAATAAGAGAAAGCGGCACAAATTGTCACAGCAGCAAATGTAATTAG
>NW_027468609.1:9975322-10005322 GCF_046254945.1 Alosa pseudoharengus | reverse complement strand
CATGGCCAGCTAAGACAATACAAATCAAACACAGGCATCCACACATGTAAATTGAATGCAGAAATGTTTTAATTTGTTTGATGTGATTTCCTGTATTCTGGTGCATTTTGGGGATGGCCAATACTAAATTCAATCAGATCCATAGCCTACATCCTGATTTGTTGATATTGAGGCAATGATTCCCTGCAAAGGCTTGGGCTTTTGGGCCCCCTGACCCCTTGGGCCCCTGGGCCTGGGCCCGGTAGGCCCGTGCAGTAATCCATCCCTGGCAGTTACCTTTGGCTCATAGACAACAAGCAAGCTAATAATGATTATATTAAAATACCATTAAATAATATTATAAAAAAACATTAAATAATGCTATTACTGCTATACTAGTAGTATTATGTGAAACATACATTTTAGAATACAAAATACCTTTTAGACACATATCTATTTCTCTACCCAACCCCACCTACGTTCCAAAGTCATAGCATGCGTGTCTGGTGTCACACTGTGGACTGACCCATCAGCTTCAATGACAGGTCTCAGATTGGTTCCTGATAGGGCTGTGCTGTGCTTTATGATTCCACTGTGTCCTGGGAGTAATTCAGCCACGCCTTCACGCTGACAGCCCTAAGATGGCAGCCTGCCGACGGGGGCAGATGGGAGAGCATCCACCCCCACAGGCCGCTTTGTTACCAGCTCATTTGTTAACCGATGCCCGAGGACTCAATTTGGAACTGTGCGTTCCTCTCTGAACATAGGGCCAAGATTAACACACCTTTTCATGGTATCATGGTAAGGGAAACGGACTTGCTGCGGGATAGGACTGGACCCCTTCACCCACCATTGCTGAAGTCATGATTTAGGATGTCACAACATTATCTCCCCATCCTGTGTTTGCTTGAACTGTTTGCATTTGCATTCTGGCTACTTTCTCTTCACCTGCATGCTATGCCACTATTCTTATATGGATATTCTCATATGCAAAATGCTGATGATTTACAGAAAAGATTTACAGTCCCACAGTGATGCTCTTCTCCCCTTATATTTGCACATTTTCTGTGAAAACAAGGGTTCCTTGGATATTGGCATCGCACCAGATGATTGCAATTGTAATTTTGTATTCAAAAGCAGTTGTTTGACTCAAATCCAACTGTGCTCTGCTTTGTGACAAACCTAGAGATCCCTGTCTTGAATTGAAAATCCCTCTCTACCTATCAGCTGAAGCTGTCCCCAGGTCTGCAGGTTGTGACACAGCTGATGGAAAAGAAATGAGCAATTTCATAACCAGAGAGGAAAAAAAACTGAAGAGCCCAAACTAATGAGTCAGTCATGGCAGAGCAGGCATCAGAGATGGCCGGGATATGTCAGCGGATGATTATCGTTCCTACCCCTCCGTTCATTTCAATGGCATGCTTTTGCTCATTCCCCTCACTCATCTCCCGTTAGCATATTCATGAGACGTGCTGTTGAGAGCTAGCTGGGCCATATGAGAGGGTGCTGATTGGCTGAGCGAACGGTGGCAATTAGTCGTGCGGAAAATGGAGCCCATGCTAGGAATCAGCCGGCAACACAGCGTGTGGCAAACACAGCACCAGCCAGGGTCAGGTGTGGCCCAGGCAGGAGCGTGTGCATCGGATGATACCATGTCCCATATGGACACTGGGATTTCCTCAAGGGCTCTGTAATTATACCATCCTCCATAAGAGTAGAATATTCTAGTCTCTTCCTAACTTGATGTTATTTTTTGAAGTTGTTATTTGAAGTTATTAGAGTGCATGAAAATGCACTCTACTGTTCTTCCTAGGCTTCTTCTTCTTCTTCTTCTTATTATTACAGTGCATGAAAATGCACTGTACTGTTCTTCCTAGGCTTCTTCTTATTACAGTGCATGAAAATGCACTGTACTGTTCTTCCTAGGCTTCTTATTACAGTGCATGAAAATGCACTGTACTGTTATTCCAAGGCATTTTATTATTATTATTACAGTGCATGAAAATGCACTGTACTGTTATTCCAAGGCATTTTATTATTATTATTACAGTGCATGAAAATGCACTGTACTGTTATTCCAAGGCTTTTTCTTCTTATTCTTCTGATTATTCTTCTTCTTCTAACGCAGTTAATGCAGCTTCAACCGTTTAACGTAGAAACTTCATTCAAACATTGCCGCGTAGGTCTTAATTAGGACATGTGGGCTTTGTATTTTTCATCTTTGTAACTTTTATACTTTTTAAACTATTAATTAAAAACTATCAAAATTTCCCCATTGACTTAACATTAGATTATGACATCACAATACGGCCGTTAAGCAATTAGAATCCTATGGCAGGTGTTCGGGCCACCTGCATCAACTGCCATTCTCAGGCTTTAAGCATACAAACTGGCCCTATTAAGACTACACATCCTGTTCAACTGCTTCCTCTGCCGAAAACTGTTTCAAAATAAAAGTCCTCACTACAATATTTCACTGTTAAACAATTTAACCCTTTAAACTACTGAACTTTTTAACTGTTCAGCCATTGTAACTGTTACTTGTCATCAACTATGACTCTTACCCACTGTAGCTAGTTAGCATGGTTAGCATAGTTAGCATGTTAGCATGCTAGCATGTTAGCATGCTAGTTAACATTTTTAGCAAAACTGCTAAAAATGATTAGCTAAGTTAGCTAAGTCACGTGGTTAGCATAGTTAGCATGCTAACATGTTAGCATGCTAGTTAGCATTTTTTGCAAAACTGCTAAAAATGATTAGCTAAGTTAGCTAAGTCACATGGTTAGCATAGTTAGCATGCTAACATGTTAGCATGCTAGTTAGCATTTTTTGCAAAACTGCTAAAAATGATTAGCTAAGTTAGCTAAGTCACATGGTTAGCATAGTTAGCATGCTAACATGTTAGCATGCTAGTTAGCATTTTTTGCAAAACTGCTAAAAATGATTAGCTAAGTTAGCTAAGTCACATGGTTAGCATAGTTAGCATGCTAACATGTTAGCATGCTAGTTAGCATTTTTTGCAAAACTGCTAAAAATGATTAGCTAAGTTAGCTAAGTCACATGGTTAGCATAGTTAGCATGCTAACATGTTAGCATGCTAGTTAGCATTTTTTATAAAACTGCTAAAAATGATTAGCAAAGTTAGCTAAGTCACATGGTTAACATAATTAGCATAGTTATCATAACTAATACAAATTATTAGCTAGGTTAGCTAAGTCATATGGTTAGCATAGTTAACATTTTAATATTGTTAGCATGCTAGTTAGCGTAGTTACTTGGTTAGCATTATTATCTTTAACATAGTTAGCATAACTACTAGCAAACATTGGAGCCATTCCAACTGTTAGTTATCATCAACTATCTGCCTAAATAATTTAACCATTTCAATTATCAACCTATTTAACTGTTCAGTCATTCCAACTATAGTAAACCTTATCTACCAAGCAAATAATTTAACCATATGAACTCATCATATTTTTGCATTTTCATGCACTGTATTTCCTTCAGGAAATGCTTTTCTAGTTATTATTATTCTTCTTCTAACGCACTTAATGCAGCTTCAACCGTTTAACGTAGAAACTTCATTCAAACTATGTTACGTAGGTCTTACTTAGGACATGTGAGCTTTGTATTTTTCAACTTTGTAACTTTTATACTTTTTAAACTATTAATTAAAAACTAATCAAAATTTCCCCATTGACTTAACATTATGATTATGACATCACAATACGGCCGTTAAGCAATTAGAATCCTATGGCAGGTGTTCGGGCCACCTGTTTCAACTGCCAGTCTCAGGCTTTAAGCATACAAACTGGCCCTATTAAGACTACACATCCTGTTCAACTGCTTCCTCTGCCAAAAACTGTTTCAAAATAAAAGTCCTCATTACAATATTTCACTGTTAAACAATTTAACCCTTTAAACTACTGAACTTTTTAACTGTTCAGCCATTGTAACTGTTACTTGTCATCAAATATGACTCCTACCCACTGTAGCTAGTTAGCTAAGTTAGCTAAGTAACTTGGTTAGCATAGTTAGCATGCTAGCATGTTAGCATGCTAGTTAGCATTTTTTGAAAAACTGCTAAAAAATATTAGCTAAGTTAGCAAAGTCACATGGTTAGCATAGTTAGCATGCTAACATGTTAGCATGCTAGTTAGCATTTTTTACAAAATTGCTAAAAATGATTAGCTAAGTTAGCTAAGTCACATGGTTAGCATAGTTAGCATGCTAGCATGTTAGCATGCTAGTTAGCATTTTTTGCAAAACTGCTAAAAATGATTAGATAAGTTAGCTAAGTCACATGGTTAGCATAGTTAACATGCTAGCATGTTAGCATGCTAGTTAGCATTTTTTGCAAAACTGTTAAAAATGATTAGCTAAGTTAGCTAAGTCACATGGTTAGCATAGTTAGCATGCTAGCATGTTAACATGCTAGTTAGCATTTTTTGCAAAACTACTAAAAATGATTAGCTAAGTTAGCTAAGTCACATGGTTAGCATAGTTAGCATGCTAGCATGTTAGCATGCTAGTTAGCATTTTTTGCAAAACTCCTAAAAATGATTAGCTAAGTTAGCTAAGTCACATAGTTAGCATGCTAGCATGTTAGCATGCTAGTTAGCATTTTTTGCAAAACTACTAAAAATGATTAGCTAGGTAAGCTAAGTCTCATGGTTAACATTGTTAGCATTTTAACATTATTAGCATGCTATTTTTGCATTTTCATGCACTGTATTTCCTTCAGGAAATGCTTTTCTAGTTATTATTATTCTTCTTCTAACGCACTTAATGCAGCTTCAACCGTTTAACGTAGAAACTTCATTCAAACTATGTTACGTAGGTCTTAATTAGGACATGTGAGCTTTGTATTTTTCAACTTTGTAACTTTTATACTTTTTAAACTATTAATTAAAAACTAATCAAAATTTCCCCATTGACTTAACATTATGATTATGACATCACAATACGGCCGTTAAGCAATTAGAATCCTATGGCAGGTGTTCGGGCCACCTGTTTCAACTGCCAGTCTCAGGCTTTAAGCATACAAACTGGCCCTATTAAGACTACACATCCTGTTCAACTGCTTCCTCTGCCAAAAACTGTTTCAAAATAAAAGTCCTCACTACAATATTTCACTGTTAAACAATTTAACCCTTTAAACTACTGAACTTTTTAACTGTTCAGCCATTGTAACTGTTACTTGTCATCAACTATGACTCCTACCCACTGTAGCTAGTTAGCATGGTTAGCATAGTTAGCATGCTAGCATGTTAGCATGCTAGCATGTTAGCATGCTAGTTAGCATTTTTTACAAAACTGCTAAAAATGATTAGCTAAGTTAGCTAAGTCACATGGTTAGCATAGTTAGCATGCTAACATGTTAGCATGCTAGTTAGCATTTTTTACAAAACTGCTAAAAATGATTAGCTAAGTTAGCTAAGTCACATGGTTAGCATAGTTAGCATGCTAACATGTTAGCATGCTAGTTAGCATTTTTTACAAAACTGCTAAAAATGATTAGCTAAGTTAGCTAAGTCACATGGTTAGCATAGTTAGCATGCTAACATGTTAGCATGCTAGTTAGCATTTTTTACAAAACTGCTAAAAATGATTAGCTAAGTTAGCTAAGTCACATGGTTAGCATAGTTAGCATGCTAGCATAGTTAGCATGCTAACATGTTAGCATGCTAGTTAGCATAGTTAGCAAAACTGCTAAAAATGATTAGCTAGATTAGCTAAGTCACATGGTTAACATAGTTAGCATGTTAGCATTGCTAACTACTAAAAATGCATTAGCTAAGTTAACTAAGTTAAGTATTGTCCACCTATTTAACCGTTCAATCATTCCAACTTTATTAAACCTTATCTTCCAAGCAAATCATTTAACCATATAAACTATCCACCTATTTAACTGTTCAGTCACTCCAACTATATTAAACCTCATCTACCTAGCAACCAATATAGTTTGTTTTTACTCTGTATGATATTTTACATCATATTTTTTGCATTTTCATGCACTGTATTTCCTTCAGGAAATGCTTTTCTAGTTCTTATTATTCCTCTTCTTCTAACGCAGTTAATGCAGCTTCAACCGTTTAACGTAGAAACTTCATTCAAACATTGACGCGTAGGTCTTAATTAGGACATGTGGGCTTTGTATTTTTCAACTTTGTAACTTTTATACTTTTTAAACTATTAATTAAAAACTATCAAAATTTTCCCATTGACTTAACATTGCCCTTTATGACATCACAGCAATTAGAATCTTATGGCAGGTGTTCAGGCCAGCTGGCCCAACTGCCATTCTCAGGCTTTAAGCATACAAACTGGCCCTATTAAGACTACACATCCTGTTCAACTGCTTCCTCTGCCAAAAACTGTTTCAAAATAAAAGTCCTCACTACAATATTTCACTGTTAAACAATTTAACCCTTTAAACTACTGAACTTTTTAACTGTTCAGCCATTGTAACTGTTACTTGTCATCAACTATGACTCCTACCCACTGTAGCTAGTTAGCTAAGTAACTTGGTTAGCATAGTTAGCATGCTAGCATGTTAGCATGCTAGTTAGCATTTTTAGCAAAACTGCTAAAAATGATTAGCTAAGTTAGCTAAGTCACATGGTTAGCATAATTAGCATGCTAGCATGTTAGCATGCTAGTTAGCATTTTTAGCAAAACTGCTAAAAATGATTAGCTAAGTTAGCTAAGTCACATGGTTAGCATAGTTAGCATGCTAGCATGTTAGCATGCTAGTTAGCATTTTTTACAAAACTGCTAAAAATGATTAGCTAAGTTAGCTAAGTCACATGGTTAGCATAGTTAGCATGCTAGCATGTTAGCATGCTAGTTAGCATTTTTTACAAAACTGCTAAAAATGATTAGCTAAGTTAGCTAAGTCACATGGTTAGCATAGTTAGCATGCTAGCATGTTAGCATGCTAGTTAGCATTTTTTACAAAACTGCTAAAAATGATTAGCTAAGTTAGCGGTCACATGGTTAGCATAGTTAGCATGTTAGCATGTTAGCATGCTAATTAAATTTTTTTGCAAAACTGCTAAAAATGATTAGCTAAGTTAGCTAAGTCACATGGTTAGCATAGTTAGCATGCTAACATGTTAGCATGCTAGTTAGCATTTTTTGCAAAACTGCTAAAAATGATTAGCTAGGTTAGCTAAGTCACATGGTTAACATGCTAGCATGTTAGCATGCTAGTTAGCATTTTTTGCAAAACTGCTAAAAATGATTAGCTAAGTTAACTAAGTCACATGGTTAACATAGTTAGCATGTTAGCATTGCTAACATGCTAGTTAGCATAACTACTAAAAATGAAAACATTAGCTAAGTTAACTAAGTTAAGTATTATCCACCTATTTAACCGTTCAATCATTTCAACTATATTAAACCTTACCTACCAAGCAAATAATTTAACCATATAAACTATCCACCTATTTAACTGTTCAGTCACTCCAACTATATTAAACCTCATCTACCTAGCAACCAATATAGTTTGTTTTTACTCTGTATGATATTTTACATCATATTTTTTGCATTTTCATGCACTGTATTTCCTTCAGGAAATGCTTTTCTAGTTCTTATTATTCCTCTTCTTCTAACGCAGTTAATGCAGCTTCAACCGTTTAACGTAGAAACTTCATTCAAACATTGACGCGTAGGTCTTAATTAGGACATGTGGGCTTTGTATTTTTCAACTTTGTAACTTTTATACTTTTTAAACTATTAATTAAAAACTATCAAAATTTTCCCATTGACTTAACATTGCCCTTTATGACATCACAGCAATTAGAATCTTATGGCAGGTGTTCAGGCCAGCTGGCCCAACTGCCGTTCTCAGGCTTTAAGCATACAAACTGGCCCTATTAAGACTACACATCCTGTTCAACTGCTTCCTCTGCCAAAAACTGTTTCAAAATAAAAGTCCTCACTACAATATTTCACTGTTAAACAATATAACCCTTTAAACTACTGAACTTTTTAACTGTTCAGCCATTGTAACTGTTACTTGTCATCAACTATGACTCCTACCCACTGTAGCTAGTTAGCATGGTTAGCATAGTTAGCATGTTAGCATGCTAGCATGTTAGCATGCTAGTTAGCATTTTTTTCAAAACTGCTAAAAATGATTAGCTAAGTTAGCTAAGTCACATGGTTAGCATAGTTAGCATGCTAGCATGTTAGCATGCTAGTTAGCATTTTTTGCAAAACTGCTAAAAATGATTAGCTAAGTTAGCTATGTCACATGGTTAGCATAGTTAGCATGCTAACATGTTAGCATGCTAATTAGCATTTTTTGCTAAACTACTAAAAATGATTAGCTAAGTTAGCTAAGTCACGTGGTTAGCATAGTTAGCATGCTAGCATGTTAGCATGCTAGTTAGCATTTTTTGCTAAACTGCTAAAAATGATTAGCTAAGTTAGCTAAGTCACGTGGTTAGCATAGTTAGCATGCTAGCATGTTAACATGCTAGTTAGCATTTTTTGCAAAACTGCTAAAAATGATTAGCTAAGTTAGCTAAGTCACATGGTTAGCATAGTTAACATGTTAACATGTTAATTAGCATAGTTATCATAACTAATAAAAATGATTAGCTAGGTTAGCTAAGTCATATGGTTAGCATAGTTAACATTTTAACATTGTTAGCATCCTAGTTAGCATAGTAACTTGGTTAACATTATTATCTTTATTAACATAGTTAGCATAACTACTAGCAAACATTGGAGCCATTCCAACTGTTAGTTATCGTCAACTATCTGCCTAAATAATTTAACCATTTCAATTATCAACCTATTTAACTGTTCAGTCATTCTAACTATATTAAACCTTATCTACCAAGCAAATAATTTAACCATATGAACGCATCATATTTTTGCATTTTCATGCACTGTATTTCCTTCAGGAAATGCTTTTCTAGTTCTTATTATTCCTCTTCTTCTAACGCAGTTAATGCAGCTTCAACCGTTTAACGTAGAAACTTCATTCAAACATTGACGCGTAGGTCTTAATTAGGACATGTGGGCTTTGTATTTTTCAACTTTGTAACTTTTATACTTTTTAAACTATTAATTAAAAACTATCAAAATGTTCCCATTGACTTAACATTGCCCTTTATGACATCACAGCAATTAGAATCTTATGGCAGGTGTTCAGGCCAGCTGGCCCAACTGCCATTCTCAGGCTTTAAGCATACAAACTGGCCCTATTAAGACTACACATCCTGTTCAACTGCTTCCTCTGCCAAAAACTGTTTCAAAATACAAGTCCTCACTACAAAATTTCACTGTTAAACAATTTAACCCTTTAAACTACTGAACTTTTTAACTGTTCAGCCATTGTAACTGTTACTTGTCATCAACTATGACTCCTACCCACTGTAGCTAGTTAGCTAAGTTAGCTAAGTAACTTGGTAGCATAGTTAGCATGCTAACATGTTAGCATGCTAGTTAGCATGCTAGTTAGCATTTTTAGCAAAACTGCTAAAAACGATTAGCTAAGTTAGCTAAGTCACATGGTTAGCATAGTTAGCATGCTAGCATGTTAGCATGTTAATTAACATTTTTAGCAAAACTGCTAAAAATGATTAGCTAAGTTAGCTAAGTCACATGGTTAGCATAGTTAGCATGCTAGCATGTTAGCATGCTAGTTAGCATTTTTAGCAAAACTGCTAAAAATGATTAGCTCAGTTAGCTAAGTCACATGGTTAGCATAGCTAGCATGCTAGTTAGCATGTTAGTTAGCATTTTTAGCAAAACTACTAAAAACAATTAGCTAAGTTAGCTAAGTCACATGGTTAGCATAGTTAGCATGCTAGCATGTTAGCATGCTAGTTAACATTTTTAGCAAAACTGCTAAAAATGATTAGCTAAGTTAGCTAAGTCACATGGTTAACATAGTTAGCATGCTAGCATGTTAACATGCTAGTTAGCATTTTTTACAAAACTGCTAAAAATGATTAGCTAAGTTAGCTAAGTAACTTGGTTAGCATAGTTAGCATGCTAGCATGTTAGCATGCTAGTTAACATTTTTAGCAAAACTGCTAAAAATGATCAGCTAAGTTAGCTAAGTCACATGGTTAGCATAGTTAGCATGCTAGCATGTTAGCATGCTAGTTAGCATTTTAAGCAAAACTGTTAAAAATCATTAGCTAAGTTAGCTAAGTAACATGGTTAGCATAGTTAGCATGCTAACATGTTAGTTAGCATAGTTAGCAAAACTGCTAAAAATTATTAGCTAGGTTAGCTAAGTCACATGGTTAACATAACTACTAAAAATGAAAACATTAGCTAAGTTAACTAAGTTAAGTATTATCCACCTATTTAACCGTTCAATCATTCCAACTATATTAAACCTTATCTACCAAGCAAATCATTTAACCATATAAACTATCCACCTATTTAACTGTTCAGTCACTCCAACTATATTAAACCTCATCTACCTAGCAACCAATATAGTTTGTTTTTACTCTGTATGATATTTTACATCATATTTTTTGCATTTTCATGCACTGTATTTCCTTCAGGAAATGCTTTTCTAGTTCTTCTTCTTCTAACGCAGTTAATGCAGCTTCAACCGTTTAACGTAGAAACTTCATTCAAACTGCGTTGCGTAGGTCTTACTTATGACATGTGGGCTTTGTATTTTTCATCTTTGTAACTTTTATACTTTTTAAACTATTAATTAAAAACTACTCAAAATTTCCCCATAGACTTAACATGGGCTGATGACATCACAATGGACTAATTAACTTGATTTGCACCTGGTATCATCTTCCAGCTGCTCATCTAGGCCCCATCAAAGAATCAGTTCAACTGATTGCACCTGTATCAACTGTTTTCTACTGAACTAGACCAACTCTCTCTGTCTCTCCATTCTACAAGGATATAAGACACATTTCATCCAACTTTCTATCCATTCATCCTCTTCAAACCATTCACTCATCCACCCATTAAACTATCCATCAACATCCATTAAACAATCTGCCTATCAACATCCATTCAACTTTCTGTCTATCAACATCCATTACACTATCTACATTTAACTTTTAAACTATATACTCTGTCTCAGGCTTTAAGCATACAATATGGCTCTATTAAGACTGCCGTTAAGCAATTAGAATCCTAGGCCAGGTGGCCAGGCCACCAGCATCAACTGCCAGTCTCAGGCTTTAAGCATACAAACTGGCCCTATTAAGACTACACATCCTGTTCAACTGCTTCCTCTGCCGAAAACTGTTTCAAAATGAAAGTCCTTACTACAATATTTCACTGTTAAACAATTTAACCCTTTAAACTACTGAACTTTTTAACTGTTCAGCCATTGTAAATGTTACTTGCCATCAACTATGACTCCTACCCACTTTAGCTAGTTAGCTAAGTTAGCTAAGTAACTTGGTTAGCATAGTTAGCATGCTAGCATGTTAGCATGCTAGTTAGCATGCTAGTTAGCATTTTTAGCAAAACTGCTAAAAATGATTAGCTAAGTTAGCTAAGTCACATGGTTAGCATAGTTAGCATGCTAACATGTTAGCATGCTAGTTAGCATTTTTAGCAAAACTGCTAAAAATGATTAGCTAAGTTAGCTAAGTCACATGGTTAGCATAGTTAGCATGCTAGCATGTTTGCATGCTAGTTAGCATTTTTAGCAAAACTGCTAAAAAGGATTAGCTAAGTTAGCTAAGTCACATGGTTAGCATAGTTAGCATGCTAACATGTTAGCATGCTAGTTAGCATTTTTAGCAAAACTATTAAAAATGATTAGCTAAGTTAGCTAAGTAAAATGGTTAGCATAGTTAGCATGCTAGCATGTTAGCATGTTAGTTAGCATAGTTAGCAAAACTGCTAAAAATGATTAGCTAGATTAGCTAAGTCACATGGTTAACATAGTTAGCATGTTAGCATTGCTAACTACTAAAAATGCATTAGCTAAGTTAACTAAGTTAAGTATTGTCCACCTATTTAACCGTTCAATCATTCCAACTATATTAAACCTTATCTTCCAAGCAAATCATTTAACCATATAAACTATCCACCTATTTAACTGTTCAGTCACTCCAACTATATTAAACCTCATCTACCTAGCAACCAATATAGTTTGTTTTTACTCTGTATGATATTTTACATCATATTTTTTGCATTTTCATGCACTGTATTTCCTTCAGGAAATGCTTTTCTAGTTGATTTTAGTCTACTAATATTTTAATCTAAAGAAAATTAATAATGGATTCTCTATGGGGGTGCCTGCCTGAGGATCTGGGAATGTACCGGTAATATGTTTGGTATATTATGTTAACATAATTAACATCTAAAAAGCATGAAGTGGATTTTTCTCCACTTTATTTTCTTTTTGTGTACTTTTACAAAAAATGAAGAATGAGTAGGAGGATCTGAAGGATAGCATCTTCCCTGTTAGGGATGCATTCAACATGCTCATTAAAAATAGGAATTAAAAATCCAGATCTCAGAAATATCAGATACACTACTGTATCTTCAAAGGAAAGATGACACTCAAACTATCTACATACAGACTTCAGACAGCTATTGCTAATTTGGATACATGAATACATACATGAATCAGTGATGTAAATAATAAAACAAAAATAGCATCAGCGTTTCCTTGCCCTGGACTCTGAATGCAACTTGTGTAGCTCATGTGTCTGGACTCATGAGGATCTCCATGTTGACAGGGATGTAGGAGTTCTTTATTAAAGGTGGCGTCTGGTGTATCGACAGCCCCGTCAATACTCAGCTCAAGCTCTTCTCTGCAAATCAAGTGCTCTTCACGCCCACTGCTGTTATGGCCACATCCATCCTACACTCACCAAGGGCTTAGGGCTGCACTATAATACCAACAGCCACCCTGGGCCTCACCATCCATCTTCTTCTCTGCTATCGGGCCCATCTGGCCTTGCCCATCCTTTACTGGAGTTGCAGGTCCTCTCTTGGGCCTACTCTGGGTGCTTGCCTTGAGCATGTCACACCATTCTCTTGCGATCCTGTACTCTGCAGAAGGCTTATCGATATCTTACATCTTCTGCTGCATTTGTCAGTGCTCCACCGTGACCTTGCGTGTCACTTGCTAGCATTGCCTGCTAGCTTTTGTCAGTGCTCCACCGTGACCTTGAGTGTCACTTGCTAGCATTGCCTGCTAGCTTGGTTGTGTAACAAAACAACATGCGAGTAGTGGAGTAGTGAATGAAATTAGCACAGTGAAGCAAGTGATGCTGAAACAACCAAGTAGCCACAGCAAGTGGAAATATGTATTTGTTGGAGCACCTCAAGCCAGTTGATAAGAGCCTCTAGAGATCAATTGAATTCAGCCTTTTGTGTCATTAAAATGTGTTGAATGTGTTAATTCCCACTACAAATAATACAAAAAAGATTCTATTATGTAGGATGAAAGTTAAGTATTACTGAGAAATATCTAAGCCAACAATGAATAATTGGCATGTTTTGAAACTGCTTGTGGTTATTTGGATTATTGGTGGCTTGGCAGCAGGGGCTTTCTTCAGGGAAGAGAACCCTCCTCTGCAAAGCAGCACACTGACCATTGACATATCACAGCTCAAAGTCCAGATCTGTTCCCACAGTTTCCAATTAGCCTGGCGTGCCAGAGAGGTTGCGAGCCATTGCCAAAATCGGCTGAGAAGCGAGTTGCTAAGAGAGTTTTGGTCCTCGTTCCTCTCTGGTCGTTGTTTTAATGAGCAGGCCGTTGCAGTGTGACCGAGACCCTCGGATCCTGAGTGCTGACTTCTCTCCATTAGACTGTGTGACTGTTATCTCAACCCGGGGTGATGTGGTGAGTTTTAATAACAGGCTCTCAGACACAGAGGTGTTGACTTAGTGTTCAGAAGATGTGTGACTGTGTTCCCAATGAGGTTCTCAGGTGCAGCCACACTACCTGTTAAACAGTCATTTAGAACGGCTCGAGTTGATGCCTCACGACTTATGTCACCAGCAAGACAAACATTAGCTAATCCATCCTAGAGATTCAGTACTATGTGTGAATTCTAAGGGTGCTACTATGCAATGCATTGCTATATATTGATTTTATTTTATGTTATGTTTTGAATACATTGGTTAGTGGAACCAATGCAGATTTTATAGAATGACACTACTTTCTTCACATTGAAGAAAAGGAGGCAAAAGGACCTTTTCTTTCTTCTTTCTTTCCTTCCTTCCTTTTCTTTTCTTTCCCCACCCTTCCCTCTTCCTCTCTTACCTCCTCCTCCTCCTCCACCCCCTTCCTCTCTCTGCTAATCTGACAGCTGCATTGTCTTGCTCTCAGGGGATGTGTGTTGAAATGCTGCCACATCACTCTCTAAGCTCTTTACTGTGGAACAATCAGCCCTGACATTGCTGAAGTTTCCTCACTCTTTGATTGTGATCATTAGTCAAAGAGATGGAACCAAAAATGTCATTGTGCAACCCACTGGACTCCTGCATGCCAGCACTATGGTTACAGTGGTCTGCTATTCTAAAAATGACACTCCGAAATGGGCAGGAACCAGGAGTCCCACTTATGCCAAGCATAGTTAAAAAGTGTAAGTCCTGTGAATCATCATCACAGGCCACAGTCTTCCTCTTCCTCATTCTCCTCTTCATCACCATGCCTCTGAAGCTGATAAAGACCTGTATGAAAGATATTTATATGAGTTGTGCTTCTCCCCGCAGCAGAAAAATAGCCCTCATGATAGAATTAAAGTATGGTGTCTCTCTCAAGGTTGCCCCACTAAAATGAATATTTAAAGGTTCCCTTCAGGTCCTCGTGAATAACTAAGACGCCTCCACGTGTTAGGAGCCCTCGTGTCAGTTCCTCTTGGGGAAAGAGAAGAAGCATGCTGTGAAGAGAGAAGGAAGTCATCAACAGGAATTAACATACTGACTCACTGACAACAACATCTTAACAACATCTTTTTGTATCCAATCAAATCTGTATTTTTGCTGTTGAAAATAAACTGAATTAAAGAGAAGAAAAGGAGCTAGCATTGCCGTGTCGGCTTCCTGACATCTTATTTTGAGCTACATTATCACAAGTAGTTTTCAGTCGCATGTTTGTTGTCTTGTTGGGGATATAAATCAGTCAGCTTTCCCATTTTCTGTATTGTTGCATTTTATTAAAGCATGAGTAATGGATGTGTGTATAGCTGACAGAATGTAGTAATGATGTCTCAAAGCATAGATAGATTTGTCATCATAATACATAATTTTTTTATATAGATTTGAATTATAGATTATTTGTCTGAATGAAAAAGCCTCTTAGGGAGCATGCAGAGTATGCGTTATGTCTTTTTGTATTCTCCTGCAGTCATACTAAGATCAATGTGTCGGTTTCCTATCTCTGCCATTGTGAATCATAGACTGACAAATTACTGCTGCTCAATGGCTAATTGATGTTTTAAAATAGCTTAAAACCTTATAGTGGCCTCACAATGAAAATGGGTCCATCTGATCGTTACAATGATGTGCCATTGAATTAATTGAAGTACATAAATGCATTAAATTCCATCTGGTAGTGTCTTTGAGAAAAGTAAGTGTTGCAATAACCACAATGCACTTACTTTTAGCTCAGAGGATGTTCCTGGATGTTTGGACATATCATTGATATATTTATATGTGTTTGTTTATGTTTTTCAGGTATTTATGAACAGACATTTCTTATATTACTGCAGTGAACCAATCCTGGATGTGAAGATTGCCTTTTGTCAGGTGTGTGTTCCATACAGGTAAAAAAGGTACAGTATTCATTCACTTCCATTCTGCCTCTCATTGATGGAGATCTGTTGCTGTTGGTGTAAGATGACTCCACTAGTGCCACCCGCTCTATAAGATGGACTGACCAACTGCTTTCACAGACATTATGCTCTTCATAATGCAGATTTAATAAGTAACTTATTAGCAATTAGCAATGTGTGTTTTTGACCTTTTGACCTTTAAAATAATGGTGGTCCTTTTTATCTCTTCCTGCACTATTGGAGTCATAAAAACATTCTGTTGTAAAACATTTGCTTATGTGGACCATTTAGGCCACCTTTACTATTGTTGTCTGTATTGCAGGCCACAATCACATGTTTAAATGACATTGTTTCACATGAATGATGTGTCATGTTATCTCTTCTATGTAAACTTCTATTCATGTCAGTGCCATTGTAGAAGCTTATCATAAGGCACTGGTCTTGCCCCTGAGATGCATGGCACTGGGGTAGAGATACAGCTGTGTTTCCATGCTCATGTACGCTGGATATTTTATGGATGCTGGATCCATCCAGCCCCTTCAAGCGTCACACAGCAGGCCATCGGAACGCATCCTCCTCTCTGTCTGGCTTAGTGTCACTGATGATGGCTTTATAACTGTGGCGAACGCACCGCCTTATCTTCTGTAGCTGGATCAGTCTGCTCTTATCAACCACACAGATCATAAGTCAGTAGCAGCTGACTCCAGAACAGATCAGGCCCTCATCTTGTGTGTAAAGTCTTCATTTCCACCTCATGGTGCTTCAGTTCATCTTTTATGTATAGCTGACAACGCTGATGACCAGTAGATCAACAAAGCCCACTGTAGAGAAGAGATAGTGTATTGTGCCTTGTGAGGGTTGAGCGATGACTGTAATCTGTGGCTAATAAAAGCTCTCTACAGCGCCCTCGGTCCCCACATCAAATTTGATAGAGAAGATAGCAATTACTTTGAATCTTTGTTAATCAGGCTCAAATTAGCCTTGTCAGTTCCAGAGTCTATTGTTCCTCTGTAAGAAAGATGGGTCTCTTGGTAGATACGGGCTTAAAGTGCTGGAGAGGGCTCTCCTCTCTCCAACTATGCATTGCTCGTAATTCAGCTCGAAAGCTGCAGTCCTGCAACACTGTACATTCATACAGACGGGTCCCGTGCCTCTGCTCTAGGGCTTGTAGCATCCAAGCTTAGATAATGAATTTCTTCTCTACTGACCATGGACTGGCCAGCCATCCTAAGTCAGAGAGACTAAAGGACGGGCCAGAATCAGTGCAGAGATGAAGGCTTTCACCTCAGCCAGTGTACCCTAAAGGGACATTAAGGCACTAGGAGATAATCAGTATAATGTATATGGGATTGTGGAAAGACTTGCAGGAGCATGCTAGGTTTTCTCTTCTTGAGTATAGAGGATAAATGGTGTGTTGTCCTTTTCTTCTTCAGCTCTGGCATTGCCTCAAATATCTTTTGTTTTATTGTCCTTTTTATATTATTTCCCATATCGTATTCGTCACATTTTGGAAACACACAAACACAACAACAATACATGGATTTTCATCCTTGGCAGAAAACTAGACCTCTATCATTATTTCATTGATGGCTGCACTAGGTTAATAGGTCACATTTCATCATCGTTTCATATGTACAAACAACAAAACAAGAACAAAATAAGCAAGAGGTTTAGAACACTTATCTGGTGCCAAACATTGTTGAATAGATAGCAGTAGAATTAAAAGGTAAATACCAAAGATGGGAGCACAAAATTATTACTGAACATAAATTCTGTTATAATTCAATTCTAGGGACCTTACATAGTATGTACCATAGGCAGATCAAATTATCCCAACTTAAAAAAAAATCATAAAATTCTATATGTGCATTTGAGTCTGAGTTGTTCATTTCTTATATTTCAATGAAAGAATTAAATTATTCAAAATACTGTGCCAGAGTGATTACATGAAGTATCAGTGTGTAGGAAGACACTGCGTTAGTTCACATTATTATTTAACACCGCTATACAAAACCAGACAGACAAGAGATGTGTTGATTGTAAAATGTAAAATGATTCAACCTCTCTGTTTCTAAATTTGCCGGACTTGTGATGGGCATGATTTACTCTTATAACATATACTGAACATTGCTTATTTTCTTTCTGCAGGGCTTTGGTAAACAAGTGGATGTGTCATACATCGGTAAACATTACAATATGAGCAAAAGCAAAGTGGACAACCAGTTCTACAGTGTGGAAGTGGGAGACTCTACCTTCACAGTCCTCAAACGCTACCAGAATCTAAAACCCATCGGCTCTGGGGCTCAGGGAATAGTATGGTGAGTGAACAGATTTCAAATGTTCCTGTGTTGTCAAATTTGGCACTGTTTACCATCCTTCCAAGGATTGAAAATGGTGTCTGATGTAGAGGATGTCACTGAAGCATTTTGGGCTTTAGATGTCAACCATGAGTGTGAATACAAAGAAGAGTGATTGTGACACAAATGCACTAGCTAGACAAAGTAATGAATTCTTGGAGTGGAATAAAGCTCATATGTGTCATAAATCACCTTCAGTGCACCATGTCGCGTGCAGAGAAGCCGTGGGCCTCGCCTAACCCTTCAGGCGTGAAGCGTTTTGCCAGTGGAAATGCCAGAGGGTCAGAAGCCCCCTTCCCCTGAGCCATCACTCTGTGTGTGATGCGCCGCTATCAGCCCCGGTGACTGGAGCGCTGCTAGCTGACTGGCTGGCTGGCTGACGCAGAGGCGAGCGCGCCTTTGAAGCCATCTGTCACGGGGAGATCTGAGGCACCGCTGGGATGGAACCTGGGCGCCCCACCCGTCCTCTTCCGTGCGTCCTCCCCCCCCCCGCCTCCATCTCCCCCCTCGGCCGCCCCTTCTCCTGACTGATTCTGTAAATTGGTAAAGAAAGCAGGGAGGACAGGGACTGCTAATGCGGACGATCGGGCATGTTTGCAGGCTGCTGAAACCCAGTCTGGCGGACAGACAGGCCTGATCTAATTTGCCTCCATCCCAGTCCCAGGGTCACATGATGTGGCACGGCCAGCTCGCTTATCATGACATAAAGCCAGCGATAATGCCCTTAGACAGGTCTGAATATCCCACATCACTTGAGTGCCACAAACAGCGCTATTTTGTCATGTTATAATATCATTGCATTCCATGTAGACCCATTAGAAACAGTGACATGTAAACAAAAAAAGATCTGTTTACATCAGGCCTGTAAGAAGCTGCCTCACCAGGGTTTTTGCTGCAATATGAAACAGTGTAAACAGCGATTTTCACTCATAATGTCTCATTTATAAGGCAGAGAGATGCATTGCAGTGGAGCAGTGTATAATCCTCAAAGCTCTCAGCAGCTGGTGCCCATTCTGTTTACAGCCCTCCAGTTTACTCTCCAACCGTTCAGCTCATCATACCGTCCACCTGCCAGTTTTGGGTTGGAGTAAATATACCTTTTTCATCCTCTCCATGTTTTAGAAGAACATCAATCAGAGGCATATTTACCAAGCCGCGCAGCAACGCTTAGTGATATCCTCAAAATCAACATGCATTATGTAATCGGTTATATAATGTTGAAACATTTGCCTGTGAAACAAGAGGATGTGGTCAGAGTCCTGTACAGCGAGCTGTGAGGAGTGGCCACAGTCTCTGTTATCAGTCCACTCCAGCTACGGCCAGTGGATTTGTGCCTGGCCATGGTGATTATGGCCAAATGAACAAGCTCATAAACTGGGATGACAGAAGCCATGGTTTATTTTTATTACAAAAGCACGGAAGTGGGCTTTCGGTGATGTGACCTCTTTGGAGTAGCTGTGAAGCTAGTGTCAAATGAATTAAGTTGTAAGGGCTTTTCATTTCACCCTGTCAGCCAGTGTACGCATGCCTGCCAGTTTATTTGTTTCTATCAAATCCTGTCTTGTCGTCATGCTTGTGACTCTCATTTTAGCTTGGTGAAGTTTCTAACAAACTGGGTGGAACTCTCTGTGCCCCACTTAAGAGAATGCAGTGGACATTTTGGTAGTTCTCAGTAGTTCCTGATCTTTCAGTGAGGTTTTAATTTTGGCACCGTGCATTAGAATACCATGGCAGACGCACATGACATCATCCCCCACACAGACTGCGGTCCCTTCAGCCAAAAATATTATACTGAACACGGAGCTGTTTCCATGGACACCCATGCAAAAACAGTACCCTCTTTAATGTATGGACACTCATACCCCATGTGTTCTATTTGCAAAAACATGATGGATCATTTAATTAATAAAGTCAGACATCATTATGAAAATAATTTTGTAATAATGCCAATAATAATTGGATTTTTTATTATTATTTTGAATCATGAGGAAAATAACTGTACTGTCGCAGGATGTGCAACAAGGTGTGTGTGTGTGTGTGTGTGTGTGTGTGTGTGTGTGTGTGTGTGTGTGTGTGTGTGTGTGTGTGTGTGTGTGTGTGTGTATGTGTCTTGGCACACATTCACCTGTGGGGTGTGGGGCGAGGCAGGGTTTTTCCTCACCTGGCCCACCTGGTCGGCGTGTCTGAAGCTGACGCTCTCTAACAGAGCTACTGAAGCCATCTGGCCTTCATTCAGGGCTGCAGAGGGGCCAGTCCTGGCTCCACCCACCCCACCACCCGCCCACCACCTGGCTCCTCCTCCACTCCCCTCACAGCAAGGCCCCTCCAGTCCACGCGTTTACTCCACAGCCTTGCACCATCTGTAGCGCAGACCCTCAGAGGGGAGGGATCTGTGCACATTAGGTAGTTAGCCCTGGCTTTTTGTTTGTACTGTATGTGTGGCAGGTGTCTGATACAGAATAGCTTGGAGTGTTAATATTACAGTCTGCTTAATTTACTGTGAGTCCCATTTCCCCAATGCTAATGTATCATGACACCACAAATGATGTTGGTTTTAAGACATCTTTGAAATCCTGCAGAGAAAAAATGCAGTTTGCTTTGCTGCTCTCATAGTGGAACTATTTCGCCTTTTGAACCAACATTTTTTGTGATTTTGTTTATGATACACCACTGTTTTGCTGTTGTTATAGTGGGCAAAAGCATTCTGTCCAGGTGACATTTTGGCTGAGGGTTTAACAGGCATAATGTGGTTAGAAATGTTTTACTGGCCTTTGGCCATAATATCCCTTTATAGATCTATAAGACAGCTGCCATTTAATCTTACAGTCAACATGTTTTTTGTTAGCCCCGCAGCTCATGTCAAAGTCTCCAGTAGTCCACTCACATTACTAACCAGTCCTTCCCTTTAAACACAGGCAATGGCTGGTCCTTCTGGTTAGGTTCCTGACACATAGACATAAGATACAGACTCAGACGCACCTCACAACAAAGTGTAAATCACTCATACATGCTTTAAACGACTGGTTGTGGTTAAAGCAGGTGAATACCACCGAGGTGTTTCACAAAGGAAAATAATGTTAGGACGGTTTGAATATAGTTAAATTGTGCTTTACATATCATTACTTAAAATGGTGTTCAAGGAAATACATGGCATTACCTTCCCTGAAAATAGACATTATATTGTCTCAGACATCGTAGATCAACTCCTCTGAATTATTGGACTGCTCCTGGCATCTCTCTGGCATGGCCCCAGGATGTGCTGTGGTGCTCGCAGCTTCTCTCAGATGAGCCACAGGAGGCGGTAGTGAGGCTAGAAGAAGGTGGGGTTCCAATGAGCAGATTTGGATGTTGATTTTGCCTTTACCTGACTGCAGACAGATGACAGTAGCATGTTCTATCTCCCTCTCTCACACAGAGCAGGCCTGACGTTGTCACCTCCCCATGACTGGAGCAGGGGACAGGGCTGGCGCGTCTGCCTGTGTTTTTATGGCCATTGTTGTTGAATCACAGCTCCCTTTTGTCCTCCTTAATGAGTCAATTGAAGTGCTGATTAAAAGTTGTGTGCAAACTGTAATCATGTGATTATACGCTGATGGGATTTGATTTGTGTTCAGGGCGGCTGTGGCGCCTTGTTCTCTGCAAGCAGGCACACTATAATTTCCACTGGGTTGCTTTAGCGTGGCTGAAAATAACGGCCACTGGGTCTTTTATATTGCCCTGCAGAACTTCCCTCTGTGCCAGAGGAAACCCAGGGATAAACACACAGACACGCCCACCTCAATACCCTTTCGCTTTTTCTCTCTTTCTCTCTCTCTGTCCAACCTCCACTCCATTTCTCGCCCTCTCTCTTTATCAATCACACTAACACACACACAGACACACACACACACACACACACACCTATGCATACATGTACATACATAGTGGTACATGCATTCCCATGCTCTAATGCTTATGCTGTACAGTACACACATGGTGGCAGAGAGAGAGAGAGAGAGAGAGAGAGAAAGAGAGAGAGAAAGAGGGAGAGAGGGAGTGGGCTGCTTGTTAGAGTGGTTTGTGCTGGTGCTGCTGAATTTTTCATGATTAGAAGTGGTGTCGGAGAGGAGAGCGAGGGAGGGAGAGTGATGGTGGAGGAATGGGGGATGGATAGATGGAGAGAGAGGAGAAGTGAAGCAGAAGTGCTGTGCTCTTTCAATCCTTAGCTCCACATCTCCCGTGATGACTCAGGGAGCTGTTTTTCTTCATAACAAAATAGCATTAATCAGCCAGCATAAGGTCAGAGGGCCAGCCGTCTTCTCCTACAGTGGAGGGCGTCTCTGGTCTGAGTTAATGCTGCATAATGTTCTTCTGCAGTGAATGCATGTAAATGACAAATAATAAATCTATGTTAGATTTATAGATGATTATACCATGCCAGATTACTCCTCCATACTAAGATGTGTTGGAGAGGCTAATGATATTAAAATATGACACAGCAAACTGTCTCACATATAAATCCATATGGGCGTGTTGCTGTTTGATGGTCAATTCTCTATTAACACAAGAACCAAAATCATGACAGACAGATATGAGTTTGGACTCACTTTGGTTAGCTTGGTTAAGGTTTTTATCTCCTCTGTTTTTCATTCTTACCCTGTATCTACCTGCAGTGCTGGATATGACGCCGTACTGGACAGAAATGTGGCTATCAAGAAGCTCAGCAGACCCTTCCAGAACCAGACGCATGCGAAACGGGCCTACCGGGAACTGGTGCTTATGAAATGTGTCAATCACAAAAACGTAAGTGACTGATCAATAGTGACATTAGCCAACAGGCGTCAGCCAGCTGTAGTTTCCAGAGCATAGTGTATGTTTGCACAATCAACCGCATATACCTGTGTAATATTAAACATTTAATACATACATTTCATTAATGCTGGAAAATACTAGCTGTTTATTCAATCTTACCATAGCTGTTATACAATCAGGTACACAAATAGACAAGCAGGGTAGAGTCTGATAACTGTACAGTATGTGTGGGGATTTGGAAGCATATATGAATAGTGAAAAGACACATAGGCCTGTAGATAAGTAGTGGGAATGGGTGAAAATCCAGTGTGAATACATTTGGTGGTTTGGCCATGACACCGGCTGGGTTTCTCTGTCTTTTTTTCAGGCTCTCTCCTTCTCATTTCCTTCTCATTCACCCCTCCTTTATTCTGTCTCCCTCTAACATTCCCCCCTTCTTTTACTCTCAGTCTCCTTTTTTCCCCAGCCTCTCTTGTTCTCTCTCTCTCTCTCTCTCTCTCTCTCTCTCTGTCCCTCTCTTTATCAGCAGTGTCCTTCAGCAGGGTCATTCCCACCCAATCACACTGCTCTCTCATCCCCCCTCCCCCTCCCCCTCCCTCTCCCCCTCCCTCTCCATCCCCCTCTGCTCTGGCCTGGTTGGTTGGCTGGTTAGTTTAGTGGGAAGCTGAGTGGAGGGAGGCAGAGCTGGTGCTGAGTATGGAGAGAAGAGGAGAGGAGAGGAGAGGAGAGGAGGGGGTGGTGATGCTGCTGCTGCTGCTGCTGTGTGCCTGGGTGTAGCTGTCAGGCAGCAGTAGCAGACAGTGTTTGGTCAGTGGGGAGGTGTGCTGCAGCAAGATCATCTCCTGTTTGCTTTCTGCTTGTTAGTGTTTAGTCAGTGGTGAGCTAAGATGGAGTTTAGTCAGCTCTAGTTAGACAGGGCTTTCACAAATGCTTGCACACAGACTCGTGGATTAGTGTGTGCTGAATTAGGCTTAATTTTTTCATATGATGTATCCACAGTAGATATTCTGAAAATGTGTGTTTATTCTCATGTCTGTCAAATATGCAGGCATATATTTGAGTAACTGGATTTTCAAATGAAAAACAGTAATTAGATTTGAAAATGTCGCCATTACATCTCATGAACATAATTGCATTTCCCCTTCTCTTACAGATAATCAGCTTATTAAATGTTTTCACGCCACAGAAATCTTTAGAGGAGTTCCAGGATGTGTAAGTATACCATTCTACCATTTCTGAAACTCCTTTAACAGCATCTCACTTTTAATGTTGCATCACATTCCTGTAGCCGGCGCCACACATACGCGCCCCTGATCAGCCTCAGCCATTTTAGTAGCTGGGAACATGAGCCAGGGTGACTGTAAAGCATTACAATGGAGTTTTCAAAATGAGGTCATGTATTATCACATGAGTCCATGAGATGGTTATAAAAAAAAAAACCCACATCATGGAGACTTGTCTCTTATAAACCTACAGTGATATGTTACGTAACCACAGAAGAATAGCAAAAAAAAGAGTTACTTTCACTGTACACTGTAAGTGCAAGACTGCAATGCAAGCGTAATACTGTATGTTTACTACATAATGTCTATTACATATCTTCATCTTCTGCCATGAATAGTATAGTATATGTATATACTAGAATAGTATATGTGTATGTACAGTACTGTGTGAATCCTGCATCTAGAGTAGCAGTAGTCCGATGTCTGCTCACAGTTTTACAGGCTATGATTAATTCATGTTCTCGGGACTGATTTGTGAGTAATCTGAAATGCTGCAGAGAAATGGCGTTCTTCCCCCAGGCTGGACTACTTCAACTGGGCCATGAAATAAGGGGATTCTTGCTTCACTGTAGCCTTTCCTCTGCTCCAGTGGGGAAGTGAGGGGGGGGGGGAGGGGAGGCTCAGTCTTTGGCATATGAAGACACACACAGATGAGCTGTGGAACAGGAGAGGGTTCACCTGTCTTGTGCCTGATCAATGCTGTGTGCACAACAACACCTCCACATACAGCACTGAGTGGGTTGGACTGACCCTTGGGGTGAAACTGTATGCCAGGAGGTGTGTCTCTAGGTGTGTGTACCAGGGGTGTGTGTATGTGTGTGTGTGTGTGTGTGTGTGTGTGTGTGTGTGTGTGTGTGTGTGTGTGTGTGACTGTGTGTGTGTGAGAAGAGAGAGGAGAGAAGGGAGCGAGGGGAAGTGTGTATGTATGTGCGTGCTTGTGTTTATAGCGGAGACAAACCATCAATACGCCCTCACAAGGTGTTTGCTGTCACCGTTACGGATGCAGGAGGAGGTTGGTTGGGAATAGAAGAATCAATCATGGCTTTCACAGGCACCAAGTGTTACTGAGGAGAGACAGCTGAGAAACAGAGGCAGGGAAAAGAGAAGGAGAGCAAAATGGCAAAATGGCAAAAGCACATACAGTAAATGTATCCACCTAATGAGTTTCTTGAGAATCAATAAAGTATCTATCTATCTATCTATCTATCTATCTATCTATCTATCTATCTATCTATCTATCTATCTAGTTTGCCACTGCGTTCTCCCATTTCTTTAACTGAACAGTTGACATTGCCATTTTTGTGAAATAGGGAATTTTTGATTCAAGGTGTTCTACTCTGGTATCAATGTACATACTAGTCTATCTTTGTTTTCAAGACATGCAGTCTATTGATGACATATTGATTAGCAACTGATTTAACCTACGGCTGTGTGGGTGAACAATCCTACACTATTTAAAGGACGCATAAACATGACGTGTGAGGTTTCCATTTGTCAATATATATAAAACACATATATTTTAGATTGTGTGAAACCATGTAGCAAACTATGAGCATATTCCAAATGTCCTTGTTGTTCAGAATCACCCATGCTGAACTATCAGGGATGAGAATGAGGGGTCTCAGTGATGCGAGTGTGTAGTCTTTATTACAACGTGATAAATCTAGTCTGTCAGCACCTCCGGATAAAATGGCTGCCTCTCTGCTATCTGAGGTGGCCTGACTATCATTAATCAATATAGACACTGTCACTTGGAACTGAAGAGTCGTATCACTGCATCGTCTCTGTGTTTCCTCTGAGATTTTAGTATTGTAGAGAGGAATATCATTGACATTATTGCTCATAATCACCATGTCATTAGCATTAAGAGTGAGTAATGAGATGTTTTGATAGAGCTTGAAACAAACAGATGTGATTATCACCATTATTCACAATAATAAAAACTCCTAATTACTCTTGTGCCATGAAGTACTTGAGTAGTTTGTTACGTGCTTTGTGCTTTCTAAAGACCCCAGTTTGTTTGCCTGAAAACAATTTAAACTCATCAAACTCATCAAAGCATCATTAAGAGCATTTAGTGTTTGAAGTAGTTCTTGATAGGGATTTTGAATCATGTGCATCTTATTTCTATTAATTTATGTTATGCAATATTTTGTTTAATTTAGCAACAAAGTCCATTATCATTTGTGAAATATAATGTGTGATTTATCTGATATTCACCGCCTCTGATAAAACTATGTTAAAACGTTGCAAGATATTTTCAGCAATTTCTAGATATCTCTACATGTGGCTCAGAGGTGTTGATTGCCATGAGGAAAGAGTATATTAATTAACAGCTGGATTAGATGTCTTTTCGTGATGTGTGATCAGGTTTGCTGAATGAAAATTCTCCTTCTGTCCATGCCAGGTATCTGGTGATGGAGTTGATGGATGCCAACCTGTGCCAAGTGATTCAGATGGAACTCGACCATGAGAGAATGTCATACCTGCTCTACCAGATGCTCTGTGGCATCAAACACCTTCACTCAGCTGGCATCATACACAGGGTAAGGCACCACTTACCTGAAAGAGGAAGAGTGCTGAAAAGAGAGAAATAAATTCATCTATTCTCACGTCTCATATCCCCTCTGATTGCCCTCCACAGGATCTGAAACCTAGCAATATAGTAGTGAAGTCGGACTGCACGCTAAAGATCTTGGACTTTGGGCTGGCAAGGACCGCGGGCACAAGCTTTATGATGACGCCCTATGTGGTGACACGTTACTACAGAGCACCAGAGGTCATCCTGGGCATGGGCTACAAAGAGAATGGTAGGCCTGCAGTACCACGTGTGTAGTGTGGTGTGTTTCGGCCCATTAAGAGATCACATAACGTAGACACCATAGTGATATGCTGTTGTTGCATTTTTGACAATGTAGAGGGATTAACATGAATGTTCTGAATCTGTGCCATTGTAATTGTTTTCTTTAAACCACCACAGAGCTAGGGCTTACTGTAAGGAATGTGAATGAATATAGCTTATTATTGAAGATTGAAGAAAGCCCGAAACCCACAGCTGTCAGAGCAGAACAACAGGCTCTTCTTTTCTCTCCCAGAATGCCAAGGGGGAAGTCACCTCCCAGTCTCTTTAGTGTTACTGCAAAAGGTGTAAACCCGTGTGTGAATGAAGCATTGGCACGGGGGCGGCCGGGCAGCTCTGCGACTGCCCAGCTCACTTAGTCTCATGCCCACACGTGTCTGCATGCTAACCTCCGCTGCACCATAGTCCAACGCTGCTGCTCAATTAATACACTGGACCGAGGTCTGGCCAGGGATTGCTGGTGGCAGGGTTGCGGCAGGGGGGCTATAGATTTCCTGCCACCACTCGTGTCCCCTTAAGGGTCTCCATGGCTTGGCTCTTTGATCGGTGCAATAGTCATTTGTCTGTGTGTTTGCACTGTCACTAGCACTAATTGTTTTTTTGTCTGGCTTTGAATAACCATGGCTCTCTAATGACTCCTTGATCTGGCCTTTTTCTCTCTGTCTCCCTCCATGTCACTACATTTTTCTGTCTGTCTCACGGATGCTAACCTCTGCTCTCCTCCCCTCCTCTTCCCTCTCTATGCCTGCAGTGGATATTTGGTCAGTAGGGTGCATAATGGGAGAAATGGTGCGCCACAAAATCCTCTTCCCTGGCCGGGACTGTATCCTTGCTCAGATGACTGCAGTATGAGCCATTGGTTTTAGCGTGTACAGTTTAAAGACACGTGCTACACATTCACTAAACATTGGGTTCACATACTACACATGGATCTGAAGACACATTACTCTTCACATATATGTAGGCTAGCACATACAGTATCTTTCTACATAATTCATTCTGCACAGTTCACTGTGGTCCTAGCATTTCTTTCCATCTATTTTCCATCCAGGGCATACAGTGTGTTGCTCACTAAAAGTAGTCAGTCTAACCCTTGTCTTTAATCTCTTATAGCCTGTATGCTAATCTAACCTGGCTAGCCTTTTTGCTTTGCTGCTTACTTTGTTGTAAGTTCATGTCACACAAACCTATTTTCAAATATGCATCATGGTTCTCCAGTGGTATGTCGTTAACATAATCTCACATGATCATGTGATATCAGTCTCTGGGTTTCTGATGTGGTAGCATACAAACTCTGACCCCAACTGCAGATTGAAACAAACTGCAAATGAATGGAACTGCATATGAAATCTTATCCTGATGCAGTTCTGTCCCCATGATGGATGTGCACAGCTCACAGCCTTCTCTTGTTTGGTTAAACACTCCCGATAGCGCCGTGGATAACTCCCACTCTCCGGCTAATTTCCCGTCCCCTTGTTGACACCGAGCATCTCTCTGCTCATCGGAATATTTATGAGTCATCTAATTGGGGATGGTTCAGGAGCCCCTCTCCTGGCGTGCCTCCACACATTCTGAGGTCATGAACCATAAGCCCCCGGTTACACTTCACAGGGAGGCTAGCTTCTACCCTCTCCCCATGGAACAGCGTGTGCCGTTAATTAGAGTATCAGAGCTCTGGGGATGAGGCACTGGGAGGCAGTAAACAGGTTCTCTCTCCAGCAGTCATCACGACTACCTGATTAGTTGAAGCTTTGGTGAAAACATCTCAAAAATGACAAATAAAATGGAAAAATATCATCTAATGAATCCTCACATCCTTACATGATACCCATGAAAACTGTTGAAGATGGATAGATCTGTCCTGCCATAACAGTATTCCATACAAATCAACACAGAGATGTCAGTGAGTCTGCATGTGGCACTGGCTCATCTCCCTACAGTGTATTTTAATGATGCTAACACTGGTACTCCCACTACACAAGACAGAAATTGCTCCCCTGAAAGCTAAACGGCAGACACAAGACTGATTAGTTCATTAAGGGACTAGGGTAAGGATTGTCATTTGTCTACTTCCTCTCTGTCTATTCTTTTATTGCATCTGGGCTCTAGCTGCATTGATCTGTGGACTAACATGGCTTATGGTGGGCTTCTTAGGAACTTGATAAACACAAAGCAAATCTCACTGCGCGCTCTGTTTAAGTCATTAATCCCCCATAACTCTAAACTCTTTAACTCTATTGGCTAACTCTCTGACTTACGGTAGCCTGCAGTACGGTGGCCTTCAGTGCTCGACTGTCTTTGTGAAGGAAGGCATGATTGTGCTGCTAAGCCTGGCTCTGCAATGAGGCATTGACTCAGCAGTGGCCTTGATTTCTTAGTCTGAAAGGTTGCCAGGAGACTAAACGTAATAAGAATACCCTGAACAGAGTGGTACAGAACAGAACATTTCCCCTGTTAAGGCCGAGGTGCACAAGCATTCACCCAGGTGAACATTATACGGGGAAATGATTTCCACTGGTTCCTGAGCTGTTGTCAAGGGTGTAGGCTTCCAATGTGAAGAGAGGGTTTATTATTATAATTATAATAATATACTACTGTTTCATTTTATTTCAATTCTGCCACCCATGGTGGTACAAATAATGCAATCTTTGAGGTGCAGGGAATGAATAACTTTAAAATAATGACTCTTCCCGGCTCTGAGTAATGTGCAGACAGACAGGGGGGGAGAAGGCTAATCATGAGGACGCAGGGAGCAGTATGATAACAGGATGCTGGCTAGTGACTCACTGAATCAGGCAAACGGGTTCAGTTATATCAGCACGGATGACATCTACATGACGTTCACAACTCTGACGCCTTTGCGTGGTGTGTTTGCACAGGCGATGCTTGTGTGAGTTTATGAGTGTGTTTGTTTGTGAGTATGTGTGTGTCTGTATACGGGAATGACATATGTACTGTAATGGTACATGTATGGAAGGTGC
>NW_027468609.1:9955322-9970322 GCF_046254945.1 Alosa pseudoharengus | reverse complement strand
CATATTTTGTTGCGTTGACTGTTTTCTTTTTTGTGTTTGCCCTCATGGAATGATCATTATTACCACTCTGCACCTACATGTTTAGTTCCACTCAATTGTAAAGAATTAATAATGGTTAATTCATAATGATCAATTGTCAAATTAAGAATCCGATATTAATGCACAGTACACAGAGGGCCTCACAACTACACACATACACATACACACACACACACAAACACTATCATGCACACTGACATGTCCAGACAGGTCATACCTTCACACACACACACTCACTCCCCCACTCGTAGAGCAGTGTTATTATTTACCATCTCCTCACTTATCTGAGGATGTAGTAGACATCTGGAAACCTTCATCAGTAGGAGATGACTGAGGGTGGACAGGCCCTTTGGTAGCCTGTCCTATGTGATGACCATAGCGTTATACATACTGTGCATATAGGTGGTGTTTGGGCATTAATCTACTACAGTACACCATCAGTAGCCTTTTTGATTGGACATTTGAAATGATTTAATCACACATTCTCACCATGAGAACAAACATTAACTGTGTATGTCTGAGTAACAATCTTAACCTGTCTGTTAACATGGTATTGGCTTGTGTTTATAGATTCCATTAATAGCATGTCGCATTATGTTGTGGAACAATATTTTTAACAATATTTCTTAAAGTTGATCCTAGCCAAACTGACACACTGTGATATGAGCAAGGTTTGGTAAATGATGATGAGCACACTAGGCATGTTTTATGATCTTAACATTACCATTGGCCGTTTCCTTGAACACCTCTGCTGTTTTCTCCCTTTCTCTATCACTCATTTGCTGATGAAGGGGCGAGATCTCTTCCAAATATCAGTGGTAAATAATAACTGCTCCAAATGAACTGTATCATCTGCAGGCTCCTCACCTTCTTTTCTTCCCCCTGTCCTTATCCCTCCATCTTTTTCTCATTCCTCAGTTTCTTCTATAACATTACATCTTTTTTAATATCTTCCTTCCCCTACAGTAGAAGTCACACCTCATATTTTGTCTGTTATAGTGATTTCCAGGTTGTCCAAAATGTAATAGTCATGGGCAAATATGCTTAATATGCTTAAAATATCTCCCATAACATGTAAAGGAAAACAATAATGACTTAACTCGGTGTACATACACTATTGCACAATTCCATTTAGGTGGTACTAATATCTTCCTCATATGTCCAGGTGTGTTGCACTGCATCCACCAGAAAATAGAGAAAATAGAATGTTTTCTAAGTGCAAAACAGACAAGCACTGAGCCGTTTAATAGCATTCCATTGCATTGCATTGTTTATGGCCATTTGTTCACTGTTTTAAAATAGCATGCTATCAGCAGTTATGCTGCCTGCCTGATTGAACTGAAACCATGGAAACCTAGGACATCTGAAAATCAATTTAACACTGTGCTTTTAAATAAATATTTCATGTAAGATAAAGCTGTAATATGTCAGAGCAAGTCACTTCAGAAATGTAAAGAGCCTCTCTCTCCCTTTGTCCATGTCTCTCCTCACAGCCCCCTCCACAGATCTATGACAAGCAATTGGATGAAAGAGAACACTCCATTGATGAATGGAAAGGTAAACCTCCATTTCACATCCCACAAAATGCTCTATAGAATATACCAGTAATCGGTAATGTAATATCTTGACCCATCATTAAAGTATATCTTCTATTATTTTTTTTCAGATACAGTACAGTTATCAAATACATCTACTTTTAATTGTTAAATCAATCTTTCGTGCAGAGTAGCAATACAGGGTGCTCAATATTAGCACCCCAGTATAGCATGCAAAAAAGAACGAGACATGCCGGGTGTGTTGACATGACTGTGAAATATGGATTTATTTTCCTCAGTTCCTTCTCTGTACAAACCAGCCTTGTATTGCTCAATGTGCCTCTTTCAGAGCTAATCTACAAAGAGGTGATGAACTTTGAGGAGAGGATGAAGAATGGTGTGGTGAAGGGACAGCCCTCTCCTTCAGGTACTCTCAGTGCATAACCTAATCCCTCTGTAAGTCACTTTAAACAATAATTGGGTTTCACGTGTACCAGAGACAACCATTGTGTGTTCCCATTTGTCCTTGTCTCCCCATTTTGTTTTATGTGGGACAATGCTAACTATACTGTAGGCACTTATAGATGTTGTTAATGGTTTCAGACGTTTTAGTATAAAATAAGAAATTCTGCATAGACATGTGTATAATTATTTACATAATGTTTATTGTAATGTATTATCAATATGATGTAGTCAAGTATGATGTAGTCATTACATATGAATTATATGTAATTGATATCAATTAACTGCCTTTCATTGAGACAAGAATACATTTTGCAATTTGTAATAAGTAACTCTATGTAAAATATATTTTCTGTTAGTTGCTCTTCAAACTAGCTTTAAATGGATAAAATATGTTTTGTGTATTGAGCTTATATTGTACTGTATTGCACTGGTATGTTTGTGTATGTATTTCATGTTAAATGTTGGAGTCCATCGGATGTTTCCCTTGATACCAAAGGGCACTGCCATTTATTTACTGTAGCTCCTAACTGGAAACCAATTGGTTCATCTAACACAACAGTATTCAGTATTCAGTTGAAGCTAGGAGAGACCCTAGCCATACATTCAAAATGGGTGCATCTAAAAAAAAAAGGAAACTTTCAATATATTGATTCATGTTGACGGCAAGTTACAGTTGAGCCACAGGACAGAAATTGGTCTTATCTATGGTCCACTTGGCCATGGATGTGCTGTGAAAGAGATTTGATTTGAGGACTGCGTATCAGCTGAAGTGTAGAGGTTTGGTGATGTGGTGGTGATACATTAGGCTACTCAAAGAACGCAGGCAGATCTGATTAATGGTCCTGCATTCTGGGCTATGGCCAGTGGAGGGCAGTGTACTGCTTTGCAGGACAGAGGGGTGCATCGCATGGCTGCTCTCCAAAATTTCAGCAGCTCAGACGGAGGAAAGTCGATTGAAAGGCTACTGCTGCTGCTGCTGCTGCTGTCAGTGTTTACGGGAGGCTCTGTATCAGCATTCTGCCCTCAGACACATTCCTCTGAGCACAGAGCAAGGATGAAAAAAAGCTTTCAAAAGAGACAATGAATAAACTGCTTTCTCGCTTAGTAGTCTTGGGACATTTAATCTGCATTGTCTTTCATCTCTCTCTCTCTCTCTCTCTCTCTCTCTCTCCCCTCCCTCTGTCTGTCGGTATATATCTATTTCACTCTTTCTCTCTCTTCCTCTCTTCCTCCCCTCTCCTTGTTCTTTTCAATTAAACAGATGGGTAGCACTTGTACTGAGGAGAGCATACGCAATGCAGTTGGAGAGCCCTTGTGTGGCACGGCAGTATTTCACGGCTGTACTGTGTGTGTGTGTGTGTGTGTGTGTGTGTGTGTGTGTGTGTGTGTGTGTGTGTGTGTGTGTGTGTGTGTGTGTGTGTGTGTGTGTGTATCTGTGTGTGTATGTATACATTTGGCCTACAGACATAATTGCCCCGGCTAGGCTGAAAAAAGCTGCATGACTGGAAATCTATACCTAACGCAGTGGTTGCTCTTGATGAAGGCAACATGTACATTTGATAAGGGTAGGCTAGCACCACTCACACAGCCTGAGGCGTGGGGGTTCACCACTGACCTGTAGACTCAGCTGATACCTGTCTGCAGAGGGATATTGGAGGAAGACATATTCAGTCCCATGTGTAGGCCTATGCTTCATAAATCTAACTACCAGGCTGTTGACAAATTGGCGTTGGTTGATGTAGCATAGTGCTCTGGTAAGCCTTGATTTCTTTTCTTGGTGTCAGTGTAAGAAGGGGAAAAATATGTCCTGCAATCAATGCTGACCTCCTTTTAGGATGATGGAGGGGCTTGGCTTGGCTGGTAGAGTGCTTCTTAAACAAGTGTCTGGTGCAGCTGCACACATAGACAAGGGAGAGCTGTTCTCTGCCTCGGCCACGAGAGATGTCCTTTGTCCAAATGGCTAATCATTAATATTCCTATAAGCAAAAGTGATTATTTTAGTTCGGCAATGTTCATACTCTACTCTCTCTCTCCCTCTTGTTCTCTTTCTCTCTCTTCTCTCTCTCTCTTTCTCCCTCTCTCTCTCTCTTTCTCTCTCTCTCTCTCTCTCTCTCTCTCCTTTTCCCTGCTCTCTTCTCAGCCCTGACTGGTCTTCTCTGTTCTCATGTGCCTCAGCAGCACTGGACATTCATGGCAGCATTAGTTAGTGCTGGGATGGCAGAGGACATTGTGGAGTATTCATCTTCCTCAGTGCCCCTCTCATCTTCACTTTCAAGAGGGCTGTTGAGCCGAGAGGCCGTTCAGACTTGCTTTAAACTCGCCTTTTTTTTGCCACAGAGAAGCGCCGAGTCAAAAACCTGCGCCACTTGAGCCGTAATCGTGACTGATAAATGTGCGTTTTATGGAAGGAAGGCTACGGTAAAGTTCTTGCCTTTCATTTGTCTGCTTCTGGCAGAGTGCCCACCCCCCCTCCTCCCTCCTCCTTCGGCTACTTTGGTCTCTGGACTGCGGAGTTGCCTGTCTCACAGACTATCACATTCTGCTGGCAGAGCATGTTTCAGGGTCTGACTTTACTGTGTGTGGGGTGGGGGACAAGAGAGAGAGAGAGAGAGAGAGAGAGAGAGAGAGAGAGAGAGAGAGAGAGAGAGGGAGAGGGAGAGAGAGAGAGAGAAAACGAGGGAGAAACATAAGAAGGGTAGAAGGAGTGCAGCAGTGTGACAGCAAATAAAAACCCTGTCGGCTACGGAGGAAATGTCTGTCCACTCCTCCTGCCTCCAGACTTGGTCATTCAGAAGGGATGATGTGCCACTGCTGCTGCTGCTGCTGGAGTTCAGGAGGAATGAGGCTATTTGGTTTGAATTAAAACCAGGCGCATGGTTGCTAGTCTGGACAGTGGAGATGGATGACCGCTGTCTCTTATGCAAAGGAGGAAAGGTCCTTTCTGCTGAACACAAGGAAGCGGAATTTATCTAGAGCACTTATCATGTCCTGCGCTTTTCATGATATGAAACATCTGCCCTTGTAGCGGTGGCATCTGTTAAAAGAATGGAAAAATACCCCTATTCATCACTACAGCTTTTCTGTGTCAGGCGAATGGGGAAAGCTGTCAAGAATTGTTGTGCTGGTGGTGTGACTCTCCTTTCTGTTGTTCTCCTTACTCAGAAAATCAGCTCCACCTAGTGGTCAAGGGCTGCTACTCATGTGGAACTGCAAGGAATTTCAAATGATTTTTTTAGAGGACAGAAGGGCACAACAGAAGAGTGGCACTTTGAATGCACATAGATACCTACTGCTTAGGAGCTCTCCATCAAGGTCCTCAAGGGCCACCATGTCTTACGCTCCGTACTTAAAGCAGATCCTCACTCTGTCTGAAGAGGGGTTGTAGGAATTAGAATGGAGTGGTCAAGATAGTCACTTAATGTGCCAATTCAGTGACTGTCGATAGAGGGTAAGTATCTGGACTGCAAATGACGCTTAAATAAACCAATGTCGCCTATTTCGAGGGCTCTCTGAGAAGTGATTGCAGTCTCAATGGTTCTCCCTAGGGAAACTATTAAAAAACGAACTGTTCTGATCTTAAATGTTACTTCCATGTAGGCCTACACTATCTGTATTCTGTGAAATTGGTGCAGATTGCACTGCTCTTTACTAAACACCCAATTTAATGGAATGAGAGGAACACGTCTTATGGACTCCATCATGAAACTCCCACGCTCATGTTCAGTCTGTGTACAGTCGTAGTGCTAGTCTGTAGTCTACCTACCTATTGTGTATTCAAATGTGCTGTGTGTCTGTGCTTATGTGTGTGTGTGTGTGTGTGTGTTGGTGCATGTGTGTGTCTATGTGTGTAGCCTTTGCTGTGTGTTTATCTATGAGTTGTAAATCTGGTCTGAGCGTCTGGGCTGGGCACCCCTGTTCATTGTAACCCCGCCTGCCGTTGCTTCCCTTAGCACAGGTGCAGCCGTGAACGGCAGCGAGAGCCTCCCTCCCTCCTCCTCCGTCAACGATATCTCCTCCATGTCCACCGACCAGACCCTCGCCTCCGACACCGACAGCAGCCTGGAGACCACTGCGGGACCCCTCGGGTGTTGCAGGTGACTAGCCGCCTGCCTGCGCAACCCCATGTTCTTCAGAAGGTGAAGTGCAAACCACATGAAAAAAAAAAAAATGAAATCGACACCAAGAAGAAAAAAACAAAAATAGCGGAAAAAAGAGCAACGACATCGCCATCACGCAACGACCACTTTCAATGCTGATGAAAACAAAACGAAGAATTTGAAATTAAGAAACAAAAAAAGTACAAATGCCAAGCTTGCATTCTCATTCTAAAGTATAAATAATGTTTAATGTAACGAAACAGAACAACCTGATATGTATATTGATAAAACCCTGTAGTTGCTTTGCTTTCTATCTCTCTCCTCCTCTCTTGTATGGCATCCAATGAAAAAAACAAAACAACCTAATTATACGCATCTCTCTGTAAAGTGTAAATTGACTGGCTGATAACTGATACCTTGCAAGCTTCTGTGCTTCACTCCGATGTGGCAAGGTGGGCCTTTTGAATTCATGACTACTGTACTATATTCTAGACCTCCACTCCTTTTCCCCCTGTGATGGTAATGCCAATCTGTGAGCCCCTCCTCGGGGCTGGAGCAGGTTGATGTGCTTGTTTGTGACTCCTATTGGGGAGTGCTCCAGGCTACGTGCTGAAGGACTCCCCCCATGTCTTCTTGTATATATGTAACTCTGTACAGCAGTAGGATACTCTTGTGTGGGACTGAAGGCCAGTATTGGACGTGTTTATTGCGCACCTTGCCACATCACCGCTTTGACCTTAGTTGACCTTGCCTGTAGTCTTGCATGATGGGGAGAAAAAAACTGAGCTCATTTTTTTTCTGACAACTACGTAGAGACACCCCTTTGTTTATATTCTCCTGTGAGCTTTTAGGGCCTGTGAGCCCGGACTGTGTGAGTGGTGGGGTGGGTGGGACAGGTGGGGTTGGGGGGTGATTTCACTTCAAATGGATGGACATGACGATGAGCACCAGGGAATGCTGGAGGAGTGTGTGTGTGTGTGTGTGTGTGTGTGTGTGTGTGTTTGTGTGTGTGTGTGTGTGTGTGTGTGTGTGTTGCTGTCACTGGCTGAGTGTGGTTCATGATGGTTTCAGTAGCCCACTGCTTGTGTTTGTTAACTCCCACTGGCATTAGTGCCCCCTACTGGCCGAGCCACGGCCTTGCATGCCATTGCATCGTCACACCCCCCACAAGGGCATTCACTCCAGTTTCAGTTTCACAGTAAGGAAAAGGACAGGAAAATGAAGGTGTGGTCACCTTTCGTGTGTGTGTGTGTGTGTGTGTGTGTGTGTGTGTGTGTGTGTGTTTGTGTGTGTGTCTTTGTGTGTGTGTGTGTGAGTGTGTGTGTGTGTGTGTGTGTGTGTGTGTGTGTGTGTGTGTGTGTGTGCGTGCGTGCGTGCGTGCGTGCGTGTGTGCGTGTGTGTGTGTGTGTGTGTGTGTGTGTGTGTGCGCGCTCATTGGTGTATAGTAGGGGCATACAGAAAGTGCAGGGCAGTGAAGTATTTACCTCATCTCTCAACCTCCGATGACTACAGCTTTTCATTCCATGTTTTCTCATACACACTCCTTCCTATGATTTCATCTCATTTGTGTGGTGTGTGCTTTGCTGTGAATCCCACCAGACTGACTACCTAAAACCAGAGAGGGAGGGAGGGGGGGGGGGGCGTGGGGGGGGGTCGAGCTTCTCGACAGGACTTTTGTTTGTATTTATTGATCTGCTATTTATTCCTCAAGACTGAACCTGAGTTTGGGAAGTGCCTTTGAGATGATACAGTTTCCTCATTCTATAAGCTAAGCAGCAGCAGAGGCTGCGCGGTGCAGCGCGGTGTGTGTGTGTGGGGGGGGGGGCGAGATTGGGTGAGAGAGAGCAGAGTGCTGAGTGGACAGGGGAGGAGGTGGGGAGGAGGTGGGAGGGGGGGGGGGGGGCGGAGGAAGGGGCCTGGCTAGGCTCTGTTGCTCTGCATCCCTCCACATCCACATGTGATGGCCACACCCTTCCTTTAGTCCAAACCAAACCTCACATGCCATTTGTATGGTTTACATGACAGACAATGTAGTTATTCTAACATAACACTTTAATGAACTCCAGCTTTGAAAACAAACACCACTTGTTTAGGCTGTAGGATTTCTTACAATAGTGTGGTCTGCACAGTCAAGTTATTTTTTTTTCTGTTCATTTGATTTGACCATTTATGGAATAACTTTAATAAAGGGATAAAGTGCTCATGATTTATTTATTTGCTTGTTTGTTTGTTTGTTTTTGTTCTAAATATGAATTGAATTTAATTCTACAATTTGGCTTTGTCATGCAATCTCATGTATTTACATATTGTTTTACCATTACGATGACATCCTTACTTACACTGACAGATGTGACATGTCATATCATTAATATTAGTGTTGTTTCGCCCACTTATTTAATCCTTTACTATTTCTAGTGTAATGTCTTTCCAAGTGTGCCATGATAGGCTATGGATTTTTTTTTTCTCTTTGACTATGATGTCTACCGTAGGTCAAATCAATTGAAATATCCTAGACTCAAGCACAGTTGAAAACATGAATGAGTTAATGACAGACAATGAGATTGATGAGACATCATTTTAGGCGACGGCAAGTTACATGTATGACATCCCTTCCCCTTTCTTTGCCTCCTGAAAGCACAGTTTTATCACCTGACAATCAGTTGCCATATTTCATTTTTCATGTATATCAAATTGAGTCTGTCCCACTATTCTTATTTTTGCACCTTATTTTGATGATACAATTGTCATGGTAGCTGTTGTACTACACTAGCTGTCCAATACAGATAAATTGGCATTGTTTTGTTTTGTATGTTATGTTCTGTCATGGATGTTTATGTCAGAACAGGTCAGGAGACGCCGATGTCTTGGCACATAATAGGGTGATTATCAGAGATTCTCAGGTAGACTGCTGTTGTGTCTGTTTCCATGTGCTGTGGTTCGTGCAGCATATACCAGCTTGAACATCACCATTTGACACCACTCAACCATAACTTGTCTGATGCCTTTCCTTATAGTGCATGACCAATATACTGACTTCTTAGATGTACAGTAGATACTATAGAGTTTTCTTCATTCAGAACAGCTAGAGAAGTATTAGTAATGTAGAATGTAAATCCACTATAAATGTGTAACGCCTAACTTGCCAAAATTGCTTCCAGACACATTTGTCAATGTACATACAGTTGAAAGCCCACTACAGATATACACTTCAATAGAGTGGAGGGGTCGCTATGAGGGGTCTCCAGGGTTGAGTGAGGTCTTTCTGCAGCAGCTACTGAACTTAAGAGATTTTAAAACAGGGTGGACGCTGTACTTGTTTTCTTTTCTTTTTTTTAAAATTACAATAGCTGTCATCACAAAATAGTGGTCTTGTGAATTACTGAAATAAATGAGTGATGAGTTTGATGTATGATCATATGTTTTTACAGGGCACTTTTTTTTCTGAACGGGATTCCATACTGCCATCACTCTTATCTGGTTCATTGCACACCCTTTTTGTTCAGGGTATGGAATTTTTTCCCCAAAACATGCCAGCTCTCAGCGGTGATACAGGCAGAGATTAAATGTTTTTAAAAATAGACTTTTTAAGATATATTTCAAAGATTAACAAGACATCATCTTGTAGTATCCTGGGGGGTGGGAAACATCATGCAGTTGAGTTATGTTACAGAACATGCCTGTTCCACATGCTCTTGTAGAGAGTAATGGCCACCAGTATTGAACTGGTAGAAATCATATGTCTTGCACAGCAAATGTGAAATGCTGCTTTGAAGGAAAAGCAGCACTAATCCTGGCTGTTAATTTGACTAATATGATGAAAAGCAGATGTGTGACCAAGGCATTGATTTCATCACTCAATATAGGAGCACCACACATGTTTACCTATCAAACAATTGATATGTTTTCATACCACTTTGTATTTTGGCCTTTTCTTTTAAGAACTGATTAAAATTGTAACATATTTGTAATGCGGTACTGTTTGTATCTGTTGTGTAACAATATGATGGTTATAGTTTGTGAGTTTGAATTAGAAGGATGTACATTCACTGAATATGATGGTTTGAGGCTAAATATTTGGATTCAAAGGAAATCAGAGTGTAACTACAGTACTTTGTGAATGAAGGCCTTTTTGTTATTGTTCAAGTCAAACAACCCATTGTTAAGACCTGTGCTGGTGTCATTAAAATGGGGTTGTGAAGATAAAGTAGACCGTCTAATAAGCTCTGTCATTGTGTAATTGGAAAATAGGCTAAGCGATCCTTCAAAGGGTCCTCTGAAAGAGGTCTGTCTGTCAGTCAATCTTGCTCAAGCAGACCAATCAGTCATGTAGGCTTAACCTGTCAGAATGCAGATTCATTTATCTGTGTTGATACAGACAACTACACATCTACTTTCTGATTTGTTGACCTTTCACAAAAAAGGCTCTTCTATTCAGACTCACAGCAATAGAAACTCTGTTCACATCAGAACTCATCATTCAATGCACTTAACCTTTTTTTGGTTTTAAGAAATCACGGTAGGGCAATAAACCAATCCTCTACATTTTTATTCTTAAGCGGAGGTTGGATGTACGGGCTACATTAACCACAGCTCCTACAATCTAGTATAGATGATTTTATTAAACAGTAAAATCTGTTTTTTTTTTCTAAATAGAAGGTGGTGTTTAATCCATTCCTCCTCTGTTCTCTTTCTTCTCCTTCTCTTTCTTCTTCTCCTTCTCGTTGTGCTGACTGTAAGCCATTTGTTGAGCTGTGAGGTTGAAACTGTCTGGTTCACTCTGCAACGCTCGATTTCAGTGTCTGAGGGCATCTCTGATCTCCAGGCTACTGTGAGATCAAACAAATAAACGCAAGAAAAGAAATGAGGTTAAAAAATCACTATAGGAAGCTCTTAAGCACTCAACATTTTAAAGGTACTGTGTATGTAAAAAAATCAAATATATGTATGTATGTGATTGAAAATAAACAACAAAACTGTTTGACCTTGGGAATGAGTGATATTCTTTCTTTCTGTGTCTTCTACATGTATTTGATTTTGTTTTGTCACACTGCATGTAGAGATAATTTCCAATAGTTCGCTACAACACTCTCTCTCCCTCTCTTTCACACTCAGCAGGTTTTCAGGGCAGGTAAAATTAGACACTCCATCACCTCAAACACATACACACACAGCCATTACAGCACTGCACCCAGCCCCCTACCCTAACGTATGTCTGCATAGCAACAGAGCATCTGCTACTAAGCCACACTGGACGCTCACCCTGTACGGCCCCAACTGCAAGATGGAACTCAACTCAATTAGTTGTCTGTCCTGTCGCACAAAATTATTTGTCCAAAAAGAGGGGAAACAGGTGCACTGGAGAGAAAATGTTCCGGTGAATTATGTTCTCTCCTGTTGCCATGGTGACCATGTTGCCAGTGCACCGACCCAGCTCTAAGGTAGTTTTGGATCACCCAGAATTGTGGATGGCTGTGACAGAAACTTTATATACATCTTATTTAGTCTCATGTTTTAGCCAGTCAACTGACCTTAAGAATGGTCTTTGGCAGAGCAGGACGGTTGTTTTCAGGTTAAGACACTATGTCTGATAGTGTCTTAACCTGAAAACAACCGTCCTGCCTTGCTAAAACTGGATCCAATATTCTCAGTCCTCCTCTCCCTCTAGCAGAACAAAACATTCTCATCCTAAAATGCTAATTCCTAATTTGTGATTTCAAAAAGATAGTCTTAAATTCCAGTATGTAATAAATATTTTGGACCTGTTTTTTGCAACACCTTAAGTGGTGGTCTTTGTGTAAACTATGGTAACCAAATATTGCTCCACTCCCTCCTGTAACTTGCCCCTGAGTGAGGAATTCACAGCTTGGGTTAACATTGTCAGCTTTTCTTAAGCCTATTATCTCTCTCTGAAAGGTGTAGAATGAGAAGGCCTGGTTGCCTATGTACTCCGACTCTTTCTCTTTCTCTCTCCCTCACACACACACAGACACACACACACACACATTCAGGGACACTGTGCATCCTAATGCTGGCACTCCATTGGGGCGTGCTAATGGACTCTTCTTTTAGAAAGTGGAGGTTGCAGCACATGGCTGTTCGTCTGATGGGCGGACAAAAGCAACAGAAATCTCACAGTGGGCTCCTTAGTAACTGCTGCCTTGTGTGTCAGAGGAGGCACTTTTCATTGGAGTACTTTCTCCATTGGAGACTCCTGTGAACACTCACACCTAAGCCAGTTTTCACGGCCATAATTCATTCGAACTGTAGAAGTACACTTTAGATGTGACATCTGCTCATCAACAAAAGGCATGTCATTTCAACATAACCCATTGCCATGTAATATATGTGGAAAATGCATTTCAATGTGTTGCAGTACTTAAAACAGGTTTCAATGTGAGAATCCAAGCAATCAGGTTAGACACACTCACACAAACACACACAGACACAATTGCACGTTTGCTTAACAAACACTTAGATAAGACAGAGTTTGTAAATGGATTGTTCACAGAATTTAATTTTCATTGCATGTGAATGCACTTCACTACAGCAGACTTAAACTTTTGGGTTGAGGAATTAAAAACATCCCTAGAAAGCAACAATCGCTCCCCGAATACATGTGCATGTTTCTTTGACACTGACAACAACAGCTCTTGATGTTCCAGTAAAACTACGACGAGTCAGCTCTTACCTTCACAGACTTTCATCATTACCTCTACACACACACACTTCTGCACTTGGGCCAAACCTTTACTGTCAAAGAACAAACAAACAGACAAAGAAAGCAACGTATCCCTCGGAGCGACTGAAAACCTGTCAGCATAGACAACAAAATGAAGTTATTTATAAAATATTTACAGGTTTTCTCTCTTCTGTTTTTGGTCATAAGATGGGCTCAGTGGCACAGAGAGGATCGGCGCAGGGTGCTGATTTCCATCAATACACCACGAGGAAAATAAAAACAAACAGAACCAGCAACGAGCTCTTGTCAGTACCACAATGAAAATAAAAACATAAGTGCAAGGAAAAGCCTTGATATAAAATTGAAATGCAACATAAATTCTCAGTTTAAATACCAGACATACATTAAAATATTACTTTAGTTTAATTCTTTTTTACATACATATTTCTTCTGGACATTCAGAACATTGCTTTGCTCTATATACACAGGCAGATACAGGACAACACGTGACAGAAACAAGATGTGGCGTACATGTTGGATTGGATCACAAAGATATATGTGGAGAAAAGTTCCTTGAGTCTCTCTCTCTCTCTAGCATAAGGCTCAGTCTACCACAGGTAGGCAGGTCACCACAGCCTCCTGACAACACGTATCCCACAGTGCAACAGTCTGTGCACTTCTGTCCCACTGGAGCCAATATGGCACTGTCCTTCTGCTTTTTGTCTTCTGAAAAAGTACTGGATCACAATAGTCTTGGGTCCAGATGGTACAGTCCAACTGTCTCTCCCCCCTCTACTGGATCCAGATGGTGTTGGCGCGGTCCGGTCGGCGTGGGTCAGCTGTGAGGTCGCCGAAGGTGGAGAAGAACTGCTCCATCTCTTTCTGCAGCATCTCGTTCCTCTTCTCGGCGTCCTCCTTGGCTCGCTCGGCGTTGCGTAGCTTGATCTCCACCATGGTGTACTTCTTCCTCTCCTGGTCCAGCTCCTCGTGAAGGTTCACCATCTCAGTCTCCAGCTCCAGGTTGCGCTGCTCAAGACTACCACAGAGACAGTCAAAACAGAGAGTTAGATATGTGCTAGATATCTAACGATCTACCACTGTCCAGATCCCACAGAAATACCTGGCCCGCCTTTTCTTTATACTCTTGTCAATGTAGAATTTTAAGATCCAAATCTCAGCACTGCCTATCTAAGCCTGAATGTTGCTCTCATTATGCTCTATGTGAGAAAAGTGCTATATAAAAAAACATTATTATTTATTATTATGATCATCATTATTAGTGTAGTGTGCTAGAGCGTGTGTGTGTACCTCTTTATCCGAGCCTCGTACTCGCTCTTCTGCTTGACCATCTCCTGCTTGAGGCTGGCCACCAGGCTGTGCAGGGCGCTGTGGTTGCTGGGCCCGTTGCTGGGCATGAACGTCTCGCTGTTGTCGCTGCTGCTGGTGCCGCGGCTGCCCCGGCCGTTCCCACTGCCCGCGCTTCCGTTGGACCGCTCGCCGCCCAGAGCCAGGCCGCCGCCGCTGCCCCCCTCCTCCTGCGAGGGCCCGTCCAGCATGGCGTCCTCAAAGTGGGCGCCGTAGAAGTCCTGCTCGGGGCAGGTGGTGGTGGACGAGCGGCAGGACGTGGAGTTGTCCGGCAGCGAGATCTCGCAGGACGACGTGGACCAGGTGGCGCTGTCCACACTCTGCTTGTCCTCGCAGCTGCTGCTCAGGCAGGAGGACGCGTGCGTCTGCGCGTGCGTCTGCGGCGTCTGCATCTGCAGCAGCTGCACGTTGTCGTAGGTGGACAGGCGGTTCTGCTGGCCGCTCTGGTCACAGTCGCCACCGCGCCCTGCCTTGCCCTCGCGCAGCGTCACGTTGGGCAGCCACAGCCCGGCCCGGCCGTTCAGCGTGCCGTTGACCACGTCGCTGCTGGACACGCCCATGCGCACCCCCCCTCCGCCCCCGCCGGGCACGCCGCTGGTGCCCATCTTGGTGCCGCTGGTCTTGAGCGCGTTGGCGCGCCGCTGCTGCTGCAGGGCCGAGCTGCAGCCGGGCAGCAGGGCCTGGCCCTTGTCCTGGGTCATCTCGGCCGAGGAGGACGAGGACGAGCTGAAGGAGCCGTTGGTGACGATGCCGCTGCCCTTGCTGAACGCCGGGTTCTTCTTGAGCGCGGCCGGCGGGCTGCGGGTCAGCTCGAAGCCGC
>NW_027468609.1:9922822-9950322 GCF_046254945.1 Alosa pseudoharengus | reverse complement strand
TTCCAAAGTCATTGTATGCCACTCACACAACAGTCTTAAACTACATACTCTGAAGTTAACGGTCAAAGCTCACTCATAGAGGCGCATTGAGTGCCCTGACAGCAGTTCAGGATGAGAGCATGTGCTGCACAATGAATGGCACACTAATGTAGTGTAGCCCTGGCCACTCCACAGCTCTCCTCCTCCACGGCTGTGGGATTAGTGTGAAATCACGCAGAAAGGCCAGCGGGGAGAAAAAGACTCTTCCTTGTAACTGGCATGCAGGCTGACCAAAAAAAAAAAAAAAACACACTGAGAAAGAGGGGGGAAAAATCTGAGGAACATCAAAGTGAACAGAGTGCGGATAAGGGCTCTGACTTTCTGATCTAAATCCAACGGCCATTTGACGTTTCCTCCCTGCCATGATTCAGGGCACTGGGCCGGAGAATGTGTATGCCCGATGCAGTCAGCTTGAGGAACGAGACCCGATTAAAATCTGACTTCCTGCTTTAACCCCGTTTCACTCCCTCTTTCGCCTTTTGTCTGTGTCACTCCGTTCAAACAGGCCCCAGTGAGGGTGGGGGAAAAAAAAGTATGATTCACATTTTGAGGGGCTCATGTGGCTGGCACACAAGAGGGGATTAAGGCAGCCTTCCTGCAAGCTTGGGATCTGCATAACTTTCCGGTTCTCGGACACAGACAAACGCTGCACATGTGGTACGATATGGTACAAATCCAAATAAGCCGCAGGGATGGGCCGATTCAAAATCTGTCTCACACCAGCAGGCATCCATGTTGCTTGATATTCCACTCTGTGCTTCTTTTGTGCATTAGCTGCATAACTTACACTGAACACAGAGGAGCCTGACAATAATATGGACATCCTGTCCCAATTGCTCTCTAAAGGTGGTTTAACAACGCTTATTTCACCACCACCACAATAATACGCACTCACCCCGTCTGGAGCCCACACAACTTCGGATTTTCCGATAGATCCTTCGATTGATAAAGTTCTGATATGCCAGAGTGCTGGAGACGCTGCTCCTAAACTCTCGACGTTCCAACATCTTCCGCCCCTGAGTCTCCAGTCTCCTGAGTGATGCTCCAGACCTCTCAGGATGTGGCTGAGGCAGGAAACAGTGACAAAGCCATCCACCAGGAGCCACAGTCACTCAGCCAACGCTTGTGCAGCTCGCTTTAGCAGATCTGCTGAGTGGCCCCAGAGGAATGCGTCTGAATGACAGCGGCAGCATCGCAGACACTCTGGAGAGCAATCTCAGCCCGGGAACGTCTTCTGCTCTCGCTATCTCGCAGATATCCAGGGACACGGCTGCACTTTTATGTTGCAGAGCTCATTTAAGCAGATCTTGGTTAGCACTTTGGTAAACATTCCAACAGCAATCTGAGCCAGGGATGTGCAGACGTAAAGTCTTCTGCTAGTTTGTTGAACTGAAAGTGTCTATTCCCTGCACCCAAAATATAGCTCATGTCCTGTGGGCGTATTATAAAATAAATGTGCTAAATGGACCAGATGAAAGTAAACATTTCCCAGCCTTTCAAAAAATCTAAAAATAGCCCCAACATGGAAAAAATGTCCTCAGGTCAGATGAGTTTCAACATCGTAAGATTCTGGACTGATGATGAGTCACTCTTCCTGAAACTCAGACTCCTGTGGCTTGTTGCTTTCTCCAAGTCCAGCTGACCTACACACAGTCCATGAAAAGGACAGAGAGGTACTGAATGTCTTTCAAGTTTTGTCATGTCATACACTGATGGTCAGAGATGTTGATGACCATCAGTCTTTAGTCCTCAGTCCTTATCTGCTCCAGGGAGCCGTCCTCTCCGATCTTCTGCTCCGCTCGATGAGAGCAAATGCAAAACTTTCCTTCAAAATGAGGGCACATACATACTCCCGTAACTCACACTTCTAATCTGTGAAGGCTCGTCTAGACTGTGGGGGTGAAAGGCAGAAGCAGAGGGGAAAAAAAACACTGGCAGGCGTGTTCTGAGGTTTTGTCCAGAGGAGAAGGAGCAGAAGGAGGAGGAAGAGGAGAAGGAGGAGGGGGAGGAGGAGAAACAGGAGGGGGAGGAGGAGGGGGAAGAGGAGAGCTGGAGGTCTGTCAGGCCAGCGCTCGGCACAATGATTCGACCCTGTGGTATTGTGTAAAGGTTATGGCTAAGCCAAGCCCCCTACAACTCCAGGCGGATGTTGGCAAAGCCTTTAAGCCTTTAGAGTTAGCATTTGATGTGGCTACTCTCAAGTCGGCCATAACTCCCCCCTTCAACTCATAGTGGAGCCATTCTGTGTGAACAGTAAATCCAGGCCACAGTGCTCCCTTCTGAATATCCACAGTCAAGTGTTCAACCATGTCTCGCTCAGGATTCCAAAAACACATCACGTTTTCTTCAACACAAGCACATCCACTGACATACAGCACATGGTGAACAATGAGAAGACACATGACCTATAATAAGACAGATCATATTACTTTATAACTCCAGTAATACTGTCACCACCCCAAAATGAAAACCGGATAACAATAAATGAAGGCTGCCAATCAAGTATATTCTTAATCCCTTTGGATGATTGGAACTGCTCGAATGAACACTGTGTCCTTATTTTCAATTTTTTTTTCTATTTCCTTGAAAAGATTAGAAATGTCAACAGCAGCAAATATAAGGTGCCTGGTAGCATTACAAGGGGCTGTATGCAGTTGGCGGGCAGCAGCCCTGAGCTAAAGCTGTAGCCGACTCAAATACTGGTCAAGGTGAACTTAGAGTAGGGGTCTGTGGAGCAGAGAGAACCATTAATATTCGATTGTGTGCGTTGGAGGCAAAATGGTCCTCAGTCAGTGGTATCGACCGAGGCCAGAAACTTTCAAGTCAATACTCAATTAACAATGAGGAAGTATTTTTGTAAAGGTCAGCATAGCACCAGGAAAAGAAAAGAAATCAAGAAAAACACAAGAAAATAATTAAATGTGTGCAAAAAAGGTGAGATGCATAAAACACACTACAGAGAGCAGTTATCTGAATAGCCTTGTACAACATTAACTGCCAATGAATAAATAAATGCAATTATACTGTGGCGAGACTCAGTGTTTTGGTGATTAGTGGAGCATGAGGTGATGATGGCGTGGCTGCAGGCTGTAAATCTGAGGCCAAATGGGGAGGAGATGAGATGGGGGGGGGGGGGGGCAGGGGGGTGAGAGAGGGCCACAGGTGTGCAGAGACTGGGTGGCCCTCCAGCACAATGGAAACTGGAGACCTGAGTTATTGTCCACTGCTGACTCAGGGGTGGCCTTTGACCTGAGGACAGGTCATCGGAACTTCACTTTCAGGGCAAAGACTCTGCGAGGGAAAGTCTTCACCTACCACACACTCACACACACACACACACACACACACCATGGAGCGCGCTCTGTATAGTGAGTGTCTGGAATGTTGGTGATAAAGTCTGCGTGGTAAAGGGTTCTAATGTCATGCAGTCTTCCTGCTCATATTCAGCTCCCCCCTCTAAAGCGTCTGCTTGAGAACTCTCGGAGCGCCCCAAGCCCTGTCTGTGATGGAGAGCCAGAGCTGTGGCCGTGGTTACTGGGTCAGGGGAAAAGTCACCGTGACCAAACGCAGGAAGAAGAAAAAAAAAAAAGCACTTTTGAGATGGACCGGAGTGTTTCTTTATTTAATAGCCTTGAAGCACTACAGGGTTATCCTTAGACAAAAATAAAAAATAGGGGTCTGGGACGGTGACAGGGCCACTCTGATTCCTCCCCTCCATCTCAGCAGAGCCCCACTCCTAATTTGAATAAGGCTCCAGGGCACTGATTGTTCAGCAACGTTCCAGTACATGACACCTGTCATCTGATATGTCAGCCTGCACCCAGCGCCCAGAGAATGAGGCCAATCCAGCCTGTGTGTTCAGCAGGGGAGCTTAGTGAGGACCCTGCCTCGCTGTCAAAGCCGTGGTGTCTTTTGAGGAGCAGTCGGCTGCTATCTGCGTCAAAGCTGCTGCTCCACACACAGTGGGTGCCAGCGCCTCCCTCGGCTGTGTTCACACCACATTCTCTCCTCCGCCTGCCTGTCACCCTCCACCCCCGCCCTGAGAGACGACGCACTGCCCACTTAATGTGTGGTCAAGTTAATCGATAAAGAACCCTATAGAGTGGTCCACAAGTGACCAGTCAAGCAGGTCCACAAAAAAGGCACAAACTTACAAACCTATATACTCCAGTTAAATTGACGTGGTTAGGAAAAGGAAACATCTTAAGTTTGTTTTAAAATAGCAGAGGGGAGAGCCAGAGAAGCATGTGGGTGCCCTATCTTGACTTCTCCTTCCTGTTTACAGAAGATGTTTGCTTAAGGCCGTGTACTCACCTCCCCCAAAGGGCGCCCAGATGACCCTGCGGATGGACTTCACCCAATCCTCCATGTCATTCTGGGTACTGGCCATAAGGAGATATGTCTCATGGTTGGCTGTCATCCGCTCCCTGTCGCCCCCTGCAAAGGAAGTGAATTATATGATATATCAGCGGTGATCTACTTCAAATAGCCAGCTGCTCCACTGACACACCACCAAAGTCCCACTCTGTCCATTCATCTGACCACCAAAGCACTGAGATGCCCACAGATCCCTGTGTCATCAGCAAATTGGACTGGCTGTAATAACAAGGTCAGGGGCAGTAAATGCTTGTGTGCCATAAAGGCCCCCGGGCGGCCCTCACAACCTGTGATTAGCACACGTCTCAGGGTGGTTATTTACACCCTGGCCTAGTTGGAGGTGTGGAGAGGGGGAGAAAGAGAGAGAAAGAGGGAGAGAGTGGGAGAGAGGGAGGGAGAGAAAGAGGGAGAGAGAGGGAGGGAGAGAAAGAGGGAGAGAGAGGGAGAGAGAAAGAGGGAGAGCTCAAGCTTGCAGACAAAACAGATTTATGGCGTTGAGCCCTCAGCAGTGCTTGGGTATCTGTGAGATGATCCCATCATCCAATTAGTTGTCTGCTGCCGGGGCTTCAGGTGCTGAGACAAGCCCCTCATGCCCCCCCAGCGCCTGCACCACTTCCCCAGGGCTCATCTCTCAGCAGCTCAACAGCCACCGCTCACACTGAGGTCAGTTTCACAGGCTCAACACACACACACACACACACACACACACACACACACACACACACACACACACACACACACACACACACACACACACACACACACACACACAACTATCTGCGTGTACCAGGTTGAAAAGGACAGCACTAACAGATGAAAACATATCACAAAAAGGCACATTATCAGACTTAATAAGCATGGGTTACTGTGACAAGAGGATGTTTTCATTCCACATAAACAGTCCACTGAGTGTCAGTGGCCCTCCGGAGAGTTCAGACTGCATGGGGAAGGGTGGGTCCACACACACACACACACGCACGCACACACACAAACACATATATACACACCATAGGCAATGGCAAAATGATTACATGCAGAAGTTCAATTATTCACGACTATCAGTTCGACATCTCTGCCACGCTTTCCAGAGGGTATTCTCTATCCTTTTCATTGATTTAGTCTGCTCTGAGACCAGCGTGTCAGCCATTAAAGATGTATTTATAGACATGAGACTATAACACAGAGCAGCTGGTAGGTATTCAGCAGAACCACTGCAGATAACGCACTTGCTTTTATGAACTTGGGTCGCTGGGAAAAACAATAAAAACTGTGATAACCATGGAGAACAGCAGTTGAAATAAAGAGGTTCATTAAACTGTTATTTGTTGAAGGCATTGGCAGGCAAAGGAGATTTGTGAGGTCAGAACTGGCAATCACACAGCATTGTCCTAAGATGTGTCATCCTAATGCTGAACCCCATTTGGGTGAATAAGGCACCACAGTGACAGGTGAGGGGTATGATTACGGCCAAATGGACTGACCATACACAATGCAACAGATGGTGCGGGCAGATCAGAGAGTGACCAGATCCAGACTATGAGGCCTGAGTGCAGAGAGGACTCCCGTCACAAGACTAGAAGTCCACAGAGGCTCATGGTTCATGGGGAGTGCCCTGCTGGTCTAGGAGTGGCCACTGTCCTGACATAGAAAGCCGTGCATCTTATTTCACACCATGGGAGACTACATACCACATGCTAAACTTCACCACTCTTTCTGAACCTCTTCATTTCTTAGACACCGACATTCACGCAAACACCCCCCACCGCACCCTGACACACACAAACATACAAATCACTAGTTGGAGGGTGGTGGTGGTGGTGGGGGGTCAGGCATACAGTAACAAACAACTAACAGCATGCTGAGTTGTGTGCGAGTTCCTCCAGCGCGCTTAGTATTTATTTATCAATTTATCAGCGAGCTGCACTAACGAGCCCCACCACATGGATCCACATGTCTCCACTGTCCACGTCTGTCTCCGGAGCAAACGCCCTGATGGCTGACGAGACAAGAGTGGCATCAGAAGGAAGAGCAGGCAGCCAGAGAGCGGGCTGAGTAAACAGGCTGCAGGAGCTGCCAAGCCAAGGTGATTTATCAGTTTGGATGAGAAGTAACAGGGGAGGAAAATAAGTCATGGACGAGCAGCTGTTGTTATTTGGACCGGGAAATAATGCATTTCCATAATGTGTGTGCTGTGACTACACAGGCCTAATTATTCCAAGATGCACAAAAAAGCTAATTATTTATCGTGTTTTCATGTCAGCACGTCACTAACAATCACCCAGCTTGGAAGCTATTTATTTATAATTCTAGGTGTTAAAGTGATGTAAAGTATATGATGCATGTTTCAAAGCTCATGCTACTGTATAACTATGATTCACTGGCATGTGACATGAGCTAGCATGAAATCTAATATTATTATCTAAATATGACATGCTTTGTCAAATTTCATCATTGTACAAATAACACTAAGAGGTTTTTACTCTAGAGGGATACAAAATATTCAGGTTTAAGTTCCTGGAACATTTATTTTTATCAGACGTGAATCTTACAGCTAACATACCTCTTTACCTTTATGTGGAAAGGCATTCCTTTTTATAAACATTAACACTATCCAACAGGTTGGGTGTCTCTTTTCAGACTAAATATTCTGAAGTTGTTTTTAAAGTGGTTGACATTTTACAACTACTGCAAAAATGCAGTACACAATAAAGAGCTTCTCTCAATTTAGTCAATCCTGGGGAGGTGCTGTTCCTTAGATCACGGAGTCCTTTCCAAATGCAAGCCATGCTGCGTAACAATGGGAGGATTGAGGGCAGCTATCAACAGCTGGTTATTAGTCTCGCTGGCTTGTCAGATGATGTGTGGTGAGGAGCTGGAGGGGTACAGGGCCTAGGGGGCTGACCAGCGCTGGCTCCTCTGATGAAAAGGAGAGTCATCCAGCGGGATTAGAGACACTGTTTTGACTGCACTCTCAAGCTCCCCTCTTTCCTAACAGCTACAGCCACTGGTACGGTCAGCTCCCCCTCCCCTATAATGCTGCCTCTCTTTAACTCAAGATGACTGGCCAAGCATGGTTGCTTCTTAGATCCCTGTGGGTCAGCTAGGACAATGCTTGTGTGGTGGCCTGGCAGGGTTAAAGCACTGCTGGGTGTGCGCTCTAAGCAAATAAGACTACTACTGTCTTAGTGATCAGATTAACCACGACTCATAAGGCTAACATCTTTTAACAGCCCAGGGGGAATCTGTGGGCTTAGGAGCATTGTAATCTTTTGCACCTGGTGCGCTTTACCACAACAGCATCAACAAGGTGATAAATGGCCACAGCCCTGGTGAAATGGCATGCGGGTCTGGTTAAGAAAAACAAAAACACTTACAGCTCAGCAGGTCTCATGGACACATTTCTAAGAACTGGCTGTTTAGGTTCACAGCTACCTGAGTCCCCTGCCTGTCATGCATTAGGCCCAGGAGGTATGGTGAAGGGGAGACTCTTCACTGGACCGCCCTGCCCTTGATCTCTTTAGTACCACCTGGTGCCCTCTGAAGTCTCATCCATCTTGTCCAGAAATCATTAGTCCTCTTTGACATCATGTTGTGGCCACCTCACCGCCCACTACCAAGCTTCCATTGACTACCTCTCAACAACAAACCATTCATTACACATCTAACCAGCCCTGCAACATTGATTTATTCACAATGCAGGAACTTTGCACCCAGGAGACAATTCCTTTTTTTTTTATACTTTTCTAAAAATACACGTTTATGGTTATGGCATTTTTATCCACATGTGTAATTATCTTGAATTTCCCCTTGGGGATCAATAAAGTATCTATCTATCTATCTATCTATCTATCTATCTAATTATTGTTATTTTGCAAGAAACTGGGATAACTAAAAGGCAATGGATGCATGCTATAAAAACAACACCACATTGCCACCCTACTAGTCAAATAAATTATTCTGAATCATTCTATTTTCACTAGCCACTATTTATGAACAATAAAACATGATTCACAGCTATGACCTTCCACAAGACTTTACAGGTGACCCTAATCTCTGCATGACATCGTCTATTCATCCATTCATCTAATGATCTAATGGCGGTGTTTGGTTATGTCTTTCTGACAGGTCAAAACAGTTCATCTGGATAATTTACAGAACATGAATGAGTGTGTAAACATTATGTGCAAGTGGATCAAAACAATGTGGACCACTGTAGGCTATAAACACTCCTCTAACTGTGTTTATCAACATGCATGCCGATGATCTTGAGTCTGCCCTGAAGTGCAGTTAACCCATATCGATCCATTAATTAATTTACTTTCGATTAAAATGAAGAAGAGTAGCCAACGTAAAGCAATTCATGATGAAAACAGTCATGATGAAAACACATTAACTGTACACAACTAAACATTTTAATATCTGTTCGTTACTAATTTTAATAAAAATGCAACGACAACAAACTCCGCATTCATAGCGCTTTAGGTTAAATTGCTATTCTAACGCACTATAAAATATAATGTGATATTTCAGTAGCCTACTTGAGTAGTTTCTCTTAAGTGAGCTTTGAGTAGGTCCCGAACAATCCCAACAGTCAACAGAACAGTCCTAACATACTACAACCTGTCTCCTTTACAGGTAACAAAAAAACTAACCAAAGAAGTAAATGAATACGCCATGGCATACATACTCACCGTAAGCAAGCAGCTAATATACTGTCACATGAGATTCAGATGGCCTCGACTCTGGAGAACTGTACGTTATCCCCGCTACAACATTCACACTCTTGCCCAATGCACCCTCACTGCCCGTTCCCTCTCCCGGCTGAAGCGGTTACGCGGACCGGCTGCCAGACAATGGAATTACCGCTCCTCTCTGCCCCTCCCCTCCGGAGCTGTGAGCTTTAACACTGTTCGCGAGATCAAGGCGAGCGCTGTATAGTTTTTGGCAGTGCTCAATGACGTCGAAGTAATACGCTGTTTATAATGCATATCTGTACAACGACTATTTTCACTGAATGCAACTGTTTAATGCAGTTAATTCACTGCAAATCATAACTTCAATGTCTTATCTTATCTTAGGCTACTAAATGAACAAGCGGGACTATTAGTGAGACAAAGCTGTGTGCTTGAGCCAAGGTCTGAAGGAGGAGCACAAGCAGAACTCACCAATTAAAAAGGAATATTTCTGGCAGTCAGTGTGATGCATAAATTGAGTGACTCAGTTTTGGTGTCTCAAATTATGAAAAGGCCTATTGTGCTGTGCCTATAGTGATCTTGACCTAGCTTTTTGACACACACACACACACACACACACACACACACACACACACCCCAGCCCCCCTCTGAATCACAAGGGGTGACAAGGCCTCCTGACTCTGTCCACTCATGCATGCAACATTCCATCCATGTCCTGTTGTCTGCACGTCGCTCCTCACACCCCCTTCCCCAGGATGTCCTGAACAACTGGCCAGTAAAGTCCACGTCCTCCTTTCGCCAAGACCCAGACCCAGACGAACCGCACAGCCTGCTCCACACACTCGCTCCCCCCGACCCGCACGTGTCCTGAGATATCACTCAAGTGCTGCGAGGGCTGCTGCCTAAGAATATCGGCATGTCAGACAGACAGGGTGTCAAGGAGAAACACTCATAAACACTCACAATGACTTCATGCACACCTCATTGCACTCTGAATGGGAGCATTCAAGATAGTGGGCTGGGAAGAGTGATGGCCACTTGTTGTGTGTGTTGAACTAAACGGGCTGGAATTGCAAACAGACTCATCCGATCAAAATGGTCATCTGAAAGCTTGGTCACATCAGCTACACAAGGGTTTCTCAGTGGTTCCTCACCACACATTGTTTGGGTGGATTGTCATGCAAACATCCTGTGATTCCAGTGAGCAGCCCCCTCAGTGCTTTGTCTTTATTAAAATCAAATTGCCTGTGGGGGAACCCTCTCTCTCTTTTCCTCCCTTTCTCTCTGTGTCTCTCTGTCGGTCAGTATGTGGTGTGTGTTTCTCATCTCACACACACAAATAAGCCCACCCCCCCCCACCCCCCGTCTGTCCTCACATGCAAACACATGCACACACTCTCACAGTATAAGCAAAACAAGCTGGTATAAGCAGAACAAGCTAGCCTGAGGCACTTATTTTCAGGAACGGTTGACTGTTGATGTGTATCAGCGCATGGGAAACAGTGAGAAGGTCCAGAGCAGCAACACTGGACAGTCCCTCCGCTTTGGCCACTCAGGAGCCTCGCTTCCCAGGTTTTCCTATTTATTCGTTTTCCAAGTGGAGTGTATACAAACACATGCCCAAACCAGCAGTCTCTCTCTCTCTCTCTCTCTCTCTCTCTCTCTCTCTCTCTCTCTCTCACACACACACACACACACACAGACACACACAAACTTCCACAGTCAACAGAAACATTAACAAACTACAAAAATCAAATGAAAGTATGTCCATCTGATCCATCCTCTTCCTCTGCCCTAGCGTTTACACATGATGAAGAGGGCAACATGAGGGTAGGTGTTTCAGTAGGTATGCAGACTAGTGTCTGAGATTGAAATGTCTTCAGAGGCTCAGAGGCAAGCCTATCTTATAAAAGGATAACACCTTCACTGGCTGTGACTATGAAAGACTATGCTGGTTTGAAACACCATTAAGGGATCGTTTACTCAACAATGGTGATTTGTTTGTTGCACTTCGGCCCTGTATTCTTTTGACAATTCAAACCTTACATCACTGTGTAGACAGCTGAATACACGACCCCAATTTTATCCAATCACATTGCATTTTCTCTGATAATTCACGTGATGAAATGTACAGAAAATCTATTTGGCTAGTTTTTGTGAATATACGTGAACGTGGAAAAGTTCTGAAAATGTTGACGTGGATGCTGGACTATTTGAAAACACTACGGAAAAAAAACACTGTCCCGTTGTCATGGTGAGCGGCCCCTGGTCCTGGAGCAGAGACTACACCAGAGCATCCTGATGGCCTGGCCTCTGGTGCTGTGCTGTGCTGTGCTGTGCTGTGCTGTGCTGCTGTTGCCATGGTTAAAGAATGGGGCAGGCTGTTTACTGTGAGCCCCCACTCACTCTGCTGGTCCCAGGGTGCTTAGTCACTTCTCCGGCTTCATTTGAAATGCACACAGGCCTGACAATGGCTGGCTAAGCCCAAGGGATGCGCAAGCTGCAAACAAAACAAAACAAAACAAAAACACAAATAGCAAAGGCTAATGTGCCTTGAATGACTGATGGCTTCATAGCAGAACCTGCAGCCTCGCTAAGCTTTTTCTCATGTCAGACACATGGAGCACAATTGGTGTTAGACAGCAAGGAGGTTGGTGGGGCTCTAAATACTTTTGCTAAAAGAAAGAAGAATAGAGCGAAGTCTGAGACGTGACACACTAGGAGACAGACCTACATAGTGCTGAATAAGACCTACATAGTGCTGAATAAGACCTACATAGTGCTGAATAAGACCTACATAGTGCTGAATAAGACCTACATAGTGCCGAAACAGACCTACATAGTGCTGAATAAGACCTACATAGTGCTGAATAAGACCTACATAGTGCTGAATAAGACCTACATAGTGCCGAAACAGACCTACATAGTGCTGAATAAGACCTACATAGTGCCGAAACAGACCTACATAGTGCTGAATAAGACCTACATACCTACATAGTGCTGAATAAGACCTACATAGTGCTGAATAAGACCTACATAGTGCTGAATAAGACCTACATAGTGCCGAAACAGACCTACATAGTGCTGAATAAGACCTACATAGTGCCGAAACAGACCTACATAGTGCTGAATAAGACCTACATAGTGCTGAATAAGACCTACATAGTGCTGAATAAGACCTACATAGTGCTGAATAAGACCTACATAGTGCTGAATAAGACCTACATAGTGCTGAATAAGACCTACATACCTACATAGTGCTGAAACAGACCTACATAGTGCTGAATAAGACCTACATAGTGCTGAATAAGACCTACATAGTGCCGAAACAGACCTACATAGTGCTGAATAAGACCTACATAGTGCTGAATAAGACCTACATAGTGCTGAATAAGACCTACATACCTACATAGTGCTGAAACAGACCTACATAGTGCTGAAACAGACCTACATAGTACTGAAACAGACCTACATAGTGCTGAAAGCTGTAAGGTATCAGAGCAAGAGGGGAAAGATGTGGAGGGAAGTACAGGGCTATCCAGTACAAAGAGCACAGAGTATGAATGAAATGACATGCATTGGGTAAGACTCCTAATAGGAGGCAGCGGAGGCTTCAGGGGAGAGAACACAATACCGGCCTTTATTGTGCTCCAATGCTAATAAGCATGACATACAATATACTGTCAAAGCCACAGAGCAGACCGTGTCCCTTGTACAACGTCTCTTGTGTTGAACTGCACCGGAGGCATACTTCACAGTGCACCATACCCAGGTACCTCTACACCCCACACTGGTGTCACAGCTTGTTAACACGTGCATATAACAGTAGTTGTCTCTGTATATATGCTTTATGGCAAAAGGCAAAACACCAGCCTGATGATGAATGGGCCATCACATGGAAACTGACAGTTTCTCCAACTGATGGAAGACAGGAATATGGTCGACTGCGTTCTAAACTGGATTAATAAAGCGGGGATCAGTTCTGGACTTAGCCAAGCCTGCAGTACCAGCACTGGTCCACTTCCTGCCCACACTGCATAACGTGATGAATTATGGCGGAGGGATTAAGATAAATACGTTCTGAAATGGTCCAGAAAATGATGGATATGCTGTCTGTGTACTCCTACAGCTGTCTAATGGAGCCGTCTTGTAATATTAGCACCATATGTTTGGAGCTCGCATAAAACGAGAATTAAAACCTGATAATGCCAAGAGCTCAGCGGGCGGAACGAGCCAGTGCTTTGAGTGAGGTGAAAATCGGCCCTTAAAAGAACAGAAATAATTATGACAATAAGCCAAGGCCATTAACCAAAGGTGAGCGCAATCAGTGCACTCATTTCTCCCCCCATCAAGCGGAGCCATAAAGCACCAGATTGGCCATTAAAAGCCAAATCAGAAACAGTGCAGGTAGAGCACGACCCAGGTGACAAAAGCTGGGGCAATTGGAGACCTGAGTGCATTCATCCCACCTGCTGGAGACCAGTGATAAGCCGCCATTGTTCAAGAGCACTAATCCTGTCAAAGCCCACTGCCAATCAAGGGTAGGACACTATGCAGGTAATGTACCCAAACAATGTAACACGAGGGGGGAGATCTCTGGAGTGGAAAGAGACAGAGTGCAAGGCAAGGCACTATGTTGGAGTTCAGAGGAGAGCCAAGGAGTGCAGGGGTGAGGTTCAGGCCAGGGCACAAATCCCCTCTAAAGGACTGGGATTATGTATCCAGTGGAAGCTGTCCTCTGCTGCCCATGGTGCCCTTTTAGCGAGGGATTTAGCACAGTCAGGGAGCAAACTGAACCTGTGGTGGAATCTCCAATACTGCCTTGCCCCCTTTCAAGCCTAAGAATGCTCAGTTACCATGGAGACCTGTGGAACTTCTCCGAGGCATTCTGTAAAAATGCCAATCGTGATGGGCGGCGGTGGGGGCCAGAGCTAAAGTACCTTCAGCAAAGACGCCAATAGCAACAGACATTCAGCACTCAGAGCTCCTGCAGTAGCCACTTAGCCTCCACATGGGTGAACATCTGAATAGAACCCTTAAAAGGTCTCATGCAGATCAGCTCCAATAGAGGCAGCTATAGAATGAAACACGTGAATTTCATTCTTGTGTTCATTCTTAACTAGAAAATCAACCACTATGCCAATGCTTGAGAAACTATACAGACAACTCAATTACTGAGAACTGTAGCTGAGCAAACAAAGGAAGAACTATTGCTTAGATTCGCTTCAACAGCTCTCTAAAACTATGGCCTCAGGCCTGTTCTGTTTACTTGGTGTACGTGTGTGAATGTATGTGCGTGGTGTGTGTGTGTGTGTGTGTGTGTGTGTGTGTGTGTGTGTGTGTGTGTGTGTGTGTGTGTGTGTGTGTGTGTGTGTTTGTGTGTGTGTGTGCCTGTCAGAGATCAGATGTGTTCCACTGTGCTTAATAAGTGACCAGGTGTCTATTAGAGCTCCGTCCAGGTGGAACACAACAAAGAGCTCTCCTGTGCTGCAATTGTGTGCCAATACCCAGGCCCCTTTTTAAAGTCCACTTCACCCTCACATTTATGACCTCCCCAAGTATTCTGAATATCTGTCAACATATACCACTCTCCTGCTTCTTCTAGCCCCTACACAGATGTCAATTATCCAACATGCATTTTGTTATCTACCTAATATCTGCAAGAGGTATTTAAATCAGCACCAAGATCTTTCTTGTGGCAACTATTGTAATCTTCCGCATTTAACAAAGACCTTAATTCAAACATTTGAGAGGAAGCAGCGGTTTGTGGCAGGAAAATGGACAATTACTCACTGCATTGTTTGCCCTAAATAGACAAAACACATGTTCCACTTCCTTGACAGTTAAAGTAACACAATGTACTTCTTTTACCTTAAAATAATGGCTTCAAACCCATTTTGTTGTAACACTGACTTAAAAAAAGGATAATGGATCTCTAACATTGGCAAAGCGCACAGCGAACAGCTGAATGCACTATGTAACTCTATTGTTCCGGGTAAGAGCAGGACCCTACTTGGGTACCCACTGCCCAGTATGTTGAAAACGGATGAAAAGGGGAATTCCTACATTGTGCTACTTTAAGACACAGTCTAGGTCACTCCTGCTATGGAATGTGTGTTTCTCAGGCAAAGAGAGTTATATTGTATTCAACACATTTGTTTACAAAGGCATGTACGCTCTCCTATGACTAATGTGTGTGCTCATACAATCTATACATACTCACAATTCTTCTCATAATAAGATAGTGAATGAACATGTGTGATTCTGCCTGTGTGTGTGTGTGTGTGTGTGGCAGTGTCACCTGGCAGTAGCACATGTAGTGACAAGCTGTGGTTAATGAGGGTCTGGGAATTTTCTCAGAAGTGGAGAGTCATAAATAACTGTCCTCAGAAAAAGGGGACTTGGGGAGGCTCTCCTGCTTTCACCCCAACACAGCACCCCATGTCTGCTCACTCTGGGCTCTCCTTCAACCTAACAGTACTTTGTCAGTTAACAAACTTGCACCTAGCTACACTCATCTTATGTCTTTTGAATAAACTGAACAACAGACTAAGTGCTAATAAACTTATCACATTACAATGCAATGGCATAGAAGATGGAAGATACAATGGAAGATCCAACTATTAAACATACACAATAAGTGAATATCTAGCTTTAGAGACAAGCAATCCATACATAACCACATAGTTTAAGTAAAGCAACTGTCTGTCCTTACCTGGAGTAGAGGATGGCATGTCTGATACTAGTCCATACTGAGTTAGTGAGTGAACAGGCGGCTGCACTACCTCCATGTCCGAGAGCTCTCACTGCACCACCTCCTCCAGCCAGAGAGGCCTCAGCATAGAGACAGTAAGGGGTGCGGGAGGGCTGTGTGCTCCTGAGGACTACGGGCCTGAAGCCTGTGCTTGTGATAGCATGGCCCTGAGTAACTGAGCTCAAGAGAGAGAGAAAGAGACAGAGAGAGAGAGAGGGAGGGAGAGAGAGGGGGGGTAGAGGGAGGGTGGGAGGTAAAGAGGGAGGGTGGGAGGGAGGGGGAAAATGAGAGCTACTCCCACTCCTCTGAATAGCCTTGTTAAGGAAACAATAGGGAGATCTCACCCAGAGTCCAGCGGCCTCTCTGAAGAGCAGAGATGAAACACAGCTCCACTGACCCTCTGCTGGTACACCATCAACTCTGATCCTGACTCCCCTCTACACGCAACTGACCACTATAAATCACTCAGCAGTAAATCACTGTGCTGGTCAATGAGTCACGACCCGAGACCACCTCTACACTGTGTAATGTACACAAGATGGCTAATGCTTAGCTGCAGAATGAGACCCACACACATATGAGCAGCAGTACAATTTGTGCACTCAACAGATTTGCGCAAAAATGAGCACGGAGCCGTATAATGGTCAGGGGGAGTGATGGGAGAGGGACGCGAGGGGGGCCTGGACACCGTGTGCTCCGAAAACAGAAGGGAAGGAGAGTGCTGGTTGCGCTGACGGAGGTAAAAACAGGCCGCTGGTGAATGGGACGTGATTGTTCAGCTGTTACTTCTGCCTCATGGCTACTGCGACGGCTCTTCTGCTGGGCCGGCTCCCAACAAAACAGAGGCTCGCGCTGTTTGTCTTACAGGATCCATGCCGCGGCCAATATAAACCGATGCACAGCAACATGGAATGCTCCCCCTTACAAGGGCATGCTTGCATAAGGGCAGGGATTAAACACTTCCAAAGTTTACATTTCTGAGTGAATACTGCTGAGCCCAAAGACTGACAAAAAAGGAGGGGAAGCTGTGGGTTTTTTACACATTCAAATGTTGGGAACATTAAAAGATTATCATAGTCTATACATCCCTGAACTCTTGCAAATACATTTGTTACCAAGTTGAAATCCATTTCAATCGTCACTCAACTGGAGGTCACAAATCTCGTAGTTCATACTTGTGTAAAACTTGAAGACAATCCAAGTATGTGTCCATAATTTGACAGCAATGTCATCCTCCACTGAGCTAATATTTGAGTATTCCAGTGAATGAGCTGACAAGATGGCTGACATTCCTACTGTATCAGATGTAGATAAACTTCCAGGTTTTTTGTCTCCTAGCTTGACTTCATGAATGGTTAATCCCTTGGCCTGTGCGTCTGCGACGATCACTTACACTTGCTCCTCTGAGGACTGGGCCATGGAGCAGATCAGGTTCATCAGACAGACACACACACACACACACACACACACACACACACACACACACACACAGGTTCATGTCAACACACATGCTAACATGGGGGCCTCCAGGAGACTGTCTCTACTGGCTCCAAGTACTCTTTGTGCCCAACTCCACGGTCCTGTAACAGAAGGAGCCACAATGCCCATTCGATACCAATTGAAGCGGAGCAAAAATCGGAGGTCAGGTCAGGGGTGAGAGGTCACATGGGCTGTTTTACATTGGACTGTCCCACCTGGGCCGAAGGAACCCAAAAGGGAAGAATCACTGCACCAAATCGTGGACAATAACAAACTCTTCAGGACAAAATAGGACACCACTTAGCCCCTGACGGTGCCCCTGTGACAGCGAGAGCATGGATTCTGGCTAGGAAGTGTACAGTTACGCGGTCGCTGGGTTCGTGACCGTAACTCAGTAGCAAATTTAAACCACACTTCCTCCAGCCAAAAGTCACTGCAGCAACACAGCAACAACAAAACAAGTGAGCGATGTGACTGCTCACCGCCCCCAAACCCCCTCCCCACTTTTAAAAAGAAAGAAAGAATGAGAGGCATGCAAAATAGAAAAATGAAAGCAAAATTTTTAAGTATCAACATAATTATGCTTTCCACTGACTGAAGTGAATGATTATCTATTTTGATCAGAGATCAGTCCCACAGCAGTCAGCTGCAGATTTGTTTCCGGGACATAATAAACTCTTTCAGAGCAGCACACACATATACTTCAGCTTGTTGATGACATAATGAGTGTTGGAGCCACCAGGCCATGGCAATCTGTCAGCAATGCAGTGATCAGTTTAATCTTGTCACAATCCTCAACTGTTCTGGCAGAGCCAGCCTCATCAGCTCTGATTACTGAGAGCAACTGATGTCCCTGAAGCACAGCACGCCCCTCGGCACAGATGAAAGCTTCATGTGCCATGAGATCACCTTCACTGACCTGTTTATCTAACTGGGGGCTAATCTCAGCCCATATTGTGGTACCATGCTCCAGGTTGCCTCTCTTGTGGCTATAACAGAGTAGTTTGTTGTGATGACATGCAAGTTCACTGAGATCATATAGACCGTAAAAATAGTCTCTGAGTATATTGCAGTTGAACATATGCATACATATACACATGTGTGTTAATAGCGCAGGTGTAGTCACGCTACCGCTGATGGCTCATCCATACAATAAGGGACTGCTTGTGGCCAGGCATTACAATGTCCCTACAGAAGCCATGAAGTCATGATATGACCTTTAAATGTCCACTGACAGCTTCATCAGTTCCTGCGAGACGATTAAAGAGTTGTGACCGTGCCCTAGCATAAGTGTTTAAGACATGCAGCTGTTCTCTTAGTAAAGACCAGCTAATGCAACACATTTAAGGCACAACGGTTTCCTGATGCATGATCGGTGGTGTGGAACCTAATTAACGCCCAATTGGCTAGTTTGTGAATATTACAGTGGAAGTGAGCACATGTTGGACTCCATGAGAATAGCTGGGCGGCAGGCCACTGAGTATAGTTCTGGCTTTTGGCATGGCCATCGGACATGGAAATGACCGGGCACGGGACTTCCTCCCTCCCTCTCTCCAGTTCTATTCAAAACCACCATGGATAGAACTGTATCAAATATTTATTTTTGTTGCCTGGTATGTTTAAGTTTTATATGAACACCTCTACAACAACTGCAGCCATACATTCTGCAGGCATGCTATGCTGGCAGCAGCCTTCTGAAGGTATGAGGTGGGCAACTGTTCCTGCCATTGCAACATATTGCCAGAGGAGCATACATGGCCTCAGTAAATCTCCAGCTTGACAGCGCACACGTAATTGAACACAATCTATAAACCAAATAATAAATCTGGCAGGGTTTGCCTCCCCTCCCAACGAGACATTAAATTCCACAGAAATACGCTTTCAGGCTCACACATCAACTCATTGCATGAAGCCATCCAGCATGTCCAGCTGAAGCAATTTTCCTGCTGTGGCACCAACCAGCCTTAAGAACACTTTGCCATAAAATCTATTACACCTTTTAAAAGCTGTGGGAAAATATCCTCCTTCCGAACATGCAAAATCAATCTACATATTAATGGTGCCATGGTTTGCTTGGGTTAGGAAAAACCTAAGTGTTGCTGTAGCTACAGCAGACAAAGAGGTAGATATCCATGGCCTGATTTAAGGCCCCTGGCAATGAATTAATCAAATATTAAAAAATATAATCTTTAATGCCAGATTTGCACTTCTCCCACTGAATAGAAGCAGGTTGCTCCTCAGTGCTAAGAGGAAGAAAACTTGGAAGAGTAGGAGTTTTCCCAGACAAAGAGTCAAGACTGGTGTCTGACCAAGGCTGTATTTCAACTGGATTGCTTGATGCCAAATGCAAATCAGACAAAGGATGTGGTCTTAATCTTTGCCTAGGCAACCAGCCCCATGTGTTTGGAAACATCAGGAGTTATCACAGCCCAAGACACATTCCAATGCTCTCTAGAGACATACAGACGCTTCCGCTTGTTTGGGTCCAGACAAACATATCCACATTCAATGATTCGCAGATCACATGCCGTCTGTAACGAAGGTAAAAACTCCTGTTCCAAAATCCACGTGAGAAAAAGAAAATCTCTATGTGTTCCACATTGTATCCAGCATCACACCTGAGGTGGCAGTTGCAGAGTTTCAGACTGTTATCGTTTGTGAAGGATCTCCTGTGTGATATCCAGCTTCACAGCGGAGGGCTCTGCCAGAAACCCCCGTCACGCTCACATGGAAGAAGCCCAACCTACACCTGTTCTGAGACATGCAGCTCCCCTCAACTGCAATCTCAGAAGCTCAGAGTCTGACAACTTTCTGTTCAGAATTACTGCTGGAGATTTACAACCTGGAACACTGGATACAGCTAATAAATAGCCACTTATCACCAACACATCACAAATCACTAAATATCTATTTTGCATTAAAAGATAAGCAAAGTGATTTGAAGTGGACAATTCTGATTAATCTCAAAGGGCTCCAAACAAAAAGCCTCATAATGACCAAGTAAGATGTGAAATGTGTTGCTTGTGGAAACCGACTTGAAATGTGAGACTACGAGTATATGAGCAATGGAAAAAAACCTACCCAAACAAGACGCGGTCACGTTCCCTGGCTGTAAACCGTTATACACTGATATAAGGTTTCTGTCCAGCTATATATAGGAGACACAAACAGTGGCAGAAAGGGACTCGGAGACGGAGCGAGAGAGAGAGAGAGAGAGAGCGAGAGACGGAGTCAGTCAGTGTCAGTTGGACTGACACAAACATTTCAGTTCACTCCAAGGCTGATTTTCTTATTTTCATTTGCAAATCTCAAAATGTAAGAATACACAGCGTGCTGCCCCAGGATAGAAGCTGTCAGGGTAAACCATCAATCATTCCCACAGCACTGGCTGGGAACACGGAAGGGGAGATTGACATACAACACATAGAGCTAAAATGCACACATCCAGAAAGTGACAGCCCCCGTCAAAACAAACACTATGCAGCAGTCATGTGTGAAATAAATAACTAAGCATTAACCACTTTGACAGCGCCAATACATACTGTATTAATGAACAGTTTGCCTTGAATAACAATAATATCAAATTCTACAGCTGCTTCAAATGGATTTGACTTATGCTTTTATCATCCCAGTTTTACAACTGAAACAGATGCCAAATTATACCATTTCCTCTACATGGAGATATTAAAAAACAAATATCAGAGCATAAACAAAAACATGTTTATCTGTTTTGGCACTACCATCCTTGGCATCCTTAAGGACACCTTTTATATATATATATAAAAAAAATGCAGTAACTAAATGTGCTGCGATTGCTGTAATTTTCAGTAAATTAGCAACCCAAATGTAGCTGAAATGAAAACCCTTCCTCTGCTGCTCCACGCCCCACTGCTCCTGGTCTCTATGGGGAGCCCGTGTGTTTGTGTGGGAGCCCCGGGGCCTGACCGCAGGGCCTAATAACCCCCTGCCGCCCGCCGCCTGCCCGGCCGCCAGCGGAAGCCCCTGCCTGTTGTGACAGCTCCAGGGCCGTGTCCGGCGGCCGGCCATCAGATGGGCCTGATAAGCCTGTTTGTGCTGGACGCCCCGGGGTGCCCCTGTCCACCTTGCCAGCCTACATCTGCCTTGTTTGCTCTGACAAAAAGCTGCCGAGCGCAGCAACCCTGCCTAAAGCATGGAACCGCACGACAGAGAGAGCAAGAGAGTGAGACAGGGAGAGGGAGGGAGAGAGAGAGAGAGAGAGAGAGAGAGAGAGAGAGAGAGAGCAAGAGAGAAAGAAAGAGAGAGAGAGAGAGAGAGAGAGAGAGAGAGAGAGAGAGAGAGAGAGAGAGAGAGCAAGAGAGTGAGACAGGGAGAGGGAGGGAGAGGGAGGGAGAGAGAGAGAGAGAGAGAGAGAGAGAGAGAGAGAGAGAGAAAGAGAGAGAGAAAGAAAGAGAGAGAGAGAGAGAGAGAGCAAGAGAGTGAGACAGGGAGAGGGAGGGAGAGAGAGAGAGAGAGAGAGAGAGAGAGAGAGAGCAAGAGAGAAAGAGAGAGAGAGAGAGAGAGAGAGAGCAAGAGAGTGAGACAGGGAGAGGGAGGGAGAGAGAGAGAGCAAGAGAGTGAGACAGGGAGAGGGAGGGAGAGAGAGAGAGAGAGAAAGAAAGAGAGAGAGAGAGAAGATAGGGAAAAAGAGCGACTATGAGAGAATCAAACTGGAGTGCTGAAAAAAGTGCTGACAGAGTGGAACCAGGCCAACCCGAGACTCGGCCAGCAAAACACACCCCATGATGTCATCCTTTATTTTTGTCAATGTGCTTAACAGAACCCCCACCACTTATCTCTCCCCCTTTCAGACAATCACAGTCACATGGGCAATGTTGCACAGTTGCTCACAGTCATGCTCCCAAAACAAACACTTGTAGCTAACACACATAAACATGCTGTAGGTGCATTAGCCATCCACTCATACATCCTGCACATCTATGGATTGGACACAATGATGTCTCTGGGTGCCATATGGATTTTCCCCATCAAATCAAAAACCGCTACATAATTTATGTTGTAAATGTTTCATTCAGAGTCCAGACCACTCAGTGAGATGCATCCCCTGCAATTTACAGAAAAGCATTGCATCACCACGGCGGTGCATTAGCCAGATTACTGGTTGCCATGGCGAAGCGATATGATCTTCCACACGGTTCAAGGCCTCCCTTACCCCGCTGACCTGTTGGTAAGTCATTAGACTGTAAGGTGTGAAGTTTCAACTGTGAAAGTGAAGAGTGTGTATAGGCAGTGGACACCCATAATGTCCATCTCACGGCCGGCCAGTGTCCTACTCCTACTCAGTAACAGCTCAGCCATATGGCTGCTCAGGGACAGGGCGTCCCAGCGGCACTACATGTGAGGAGCCTCCCAGCCCCCAGGAGAGTAAAATTAGACACAGGGGCATTATGCTGTCAGTATCATGAAGCCTTCCATCACCTGCAGCAGCAGCAAAACCCAGATGAAATGCTATGCTAATGAGGAAATGCTCAGGGTGCAAAAACGCAGAATCTGCACAACATCAAAACAACATAGTTGCCAGAGAGGGGAAAATGTAAATGTATTCAAACATTTACATACCATCTGAAAATGGATATTTAAAAATTCTTTGATAGCGATGTTTTGGAATAAATGATATGAATGCTCCTCATAAGGTATTTATGTCTGTACACACAGAGCATAAAAAGATCCCAAATACCCTAATCTTGTTTTAGAACAAAATGTATGTCATTTTCAAAATAGAAAAATGGTCTCCTTATTACAGTATTTGTATTTACCACATGGCATTAAATGTTACTTTGTTAAAGTACACACACAGTACTTAATGACTTGCATATGCAACAGTTTTAACACTCTCAGTTTGAGCAAATGTTTTTTTCCTTCTTCCCAAACTGGGAGCTTAAACAGCCAGAGGAAACAAAGTGAGCTACAAAGTGAGCTTCTTCACTATTGGTGGGAAATGGGAGATGTTTACATGTTCAGTGTTTCCCACATAATTGAATTCCATTTGTGGTGGTTGGTTTGCAGAATTAACTTGAATGCAACAGTTTTTAACAATTAGCACAGTGTGGTTATGATGCTAACCAGATTTAAGCACATTTTAGTACAACTTGGAAAATCATTGTGTGGTGGTCAATGTTGATATTGTGGTGGGCCGCCACAAATAAGTCAATGTATGGGAAACACTGATGTTTATCAGTGAGGAAAACAATCGGCTGCCATTGATGATGGAGCAGCCGTGCATCTGCACATGCTCAGGCTGATTCAACAGGTCTTGTGTGGAGTGTGGAGCAAATCGAATCAATGTATTGCACTAGTGCAATATGTGGGTTTCCCATGAAATCTAAAACGGTTTCTAAATTTGCCATGATGGCATGGTTTTTCAACATTTACCTGCATTGTATGAATCCCAGAAACAGTCAATCAGACTGAACAGAAATTATAATGAAAGTTTGGTTTTGGCAACAAACTGCAAGTATACTGCGGAAAATGTGTAAGTGAAAGGTATGTGTGGAGAAAAGTTGCATATGAATCCACTGATTTTTCTATGGGTAAAATAGTTTGAACCAACTAAAATAAACTTCAGTTCAGTAACGCTGTAGGCTAGATCTGCCTTTGCACACAATGTAGCAATGACACATTGATTAACTGGTATCTGATTTTCACAGACCTCATGATGACAAGAAAATCACTGCACCATCCTGACTGATCCAATCAGCTGGTCCGGTTTGGCAGAAGAAGTAAACACTACAGTACAGCTCACTTCCTGTCTCACATGGATTCAAGCCAGCAGCAGTTGGACTCCAGCAGCCTTTAGAGGTTAGGGACAGCATTCAGAGAGATGATATTCATGTCATCTGCTAATCTGATCAATTCTTGGCTGGAAACCCCTGTGGTGGTGCTCTCTCTCTGTCCAGTGCCAAGTCCTTGTGCTCTCGTTTGGCTGACAAAGGGCCAGAGCAAGCCGTGGGAAGAATGGACATGTTTGTGTTTTTGGCCCTTTAATAAAAGCATGTAGAATAACTTCATGGAGAAAAAAGAAGAAGAACTCGGTGTTTTGTCTCTACCATCTGTCGCCTTAGTGCTGGACAGCTTCGAGAGTGTGGGCTGTGTGCGCAAACATAGCCAGATGTGTATTCCACTGTTAAAGCCATAAGAGCCATTCTTTATGGATTCTAGTCCTGCTGATATATGTGAAGACACATAAAATCCAAGCCAGAGTGTTTATGATCCGGCTACTGAATATGGAGGACTATGAAGTTTCATGCCCAGTTTTTTAGTAAATTGTAGAGATTTCTAAAATACCATTCAGGGAAAGAGAGTAAACCTCATATCTCAAGAACCATTTGTCATTCATTTGAAGCAATCTAGCATAACACACCAAAGGATATCAACTCAATCTGAGTGAGAAGATGAGAAGACCTGGATCAACACTACAAAAAGACTCTGATGGATTCATAAGGCACTAAATCAAATACATCATGAAATTACAATGGCAAATATAAACTTTCAAATGGAAGTCAATGTTGGGAATCTTATCATGGAGACAGTTCTTCTCCTTTCCCAAAAGTCTACCAATAAGGAAGCCTCTGAGCATTCATTGTCTACTCCCCCTTCCATCTACACAACACACACACACACACACACCTTCGCACATGCTCACACCTGTTCCCGCCTGACAGCATGGCTGAAGACGAGTGCAATGAGCACACATACCACCCACCTAGGTTGGAGTTCAGGTCCATTGAGGGCTTGTGAGTCCAGTCTTCCAAGACGCGCGAGAGAAAGAGAGGTGCAGCGTGGACTGCCCCACACCGAGCAACTCATCTGTCCCTGTCTACAGTTTTCCGCTCCTCTCTTAGTCCTCTCTTTCTTCTGATTCCCCCAATCCCTGCTTCTTCTTCTCCTTCTTCCTCTTCTTCCTCCTCCTCCTCCTCCTCCACTCCACCAGTTCTTCCTCCCGCGCCTCTCCTCTCCACCTCCACGGGAATGCTCCCCCCTTTCGCACAACGTGGCAGAAGTGGCAGGTAGAGCCTGTCAGAGTGACAGCGCCGCTACACGACAAGGTCAGTGCTGGGGCTGCTGTCCGCTGTCTGTGTGTCTGACCCAGCAGGAGAGACGGAGAGAGAGGTCCAACAGCGAGAGAGAGAGAGAGAGGGGGGGGGGTGACTGAGGGAATGAGAGATAGAGAGAGAGAGAGAGAGAGAGAGAGAGGGGGGGGGAAGGGAAGGAGGGGTGGGGGGTGACTGAGGGAATGAGAGATAGAGATAGAGATAGAGAGAGAGAGAGAGAGAGAGGGGGGGGGAAGGGAAGGAGGGGTGGGGGGTGACTGAGGGAATGAGAGATAGAGAGAGAGAGAGAGAGAGAGAGAGAGAGAGAGAGAGGGCGAAAAAATGGAGAAAGAGCAGGCTGCGGTGGAAAGCGTGAGAGTCGCAGATCAGATAGGGGGCCAGCGAGGGTCCTGTGCGGTCTGGAGGAAGTGCCGGGGAGGAGGCCGTAAATCCACCGTCTTCAGCCCCACGCGGGTCTCGGAGGGGACCTGTAAATCTGGCGATCGAAGAGCAGGCACTCCGCCAAATTACTCACCCCTGCCGCGCTCTATAAATACAGAGCAGCTACCAGCAGCGCACTAAGAGCCACCCTGTTTTTCTGCCCGCAGTAAAGCCATTCCATCCAGCATATGGGTGTTTATAATAGCTTGCCCACTCAACTTCTTAATCCCATTTGAGCGAACAGGCAAGCCAAACATCATTAGCAACCATTAAGAAGTATTACAAATCTCCAGGCTAAATGGAAGTTATGACGAACCTTATGAATTCACCGTGGAGCTGCTATGCTATGGTTGGTCATTTTTTGGGGGGGAAGGAGAGAAAGAAGTTGAAGTGAGAACTTGTAGTCCTGTTTACAACACTAGCCTGACAAGACTGAGAAGACAAGTTGGGCTGGGCTTCACCTTTGCCTTCTTATATGCCACACTGAGTCTAAATATGCTTCAGGGAAGCAGGGCGCTAATTTGATCCGTGTCCAGACCGTGTGTGTCTGTGTGTGTGTGTGTGTGTGCGAGTGCGTGTGTATATGTGTGTGTGTGTGTGTGTGTGTGTGTGTGCGTGCGTGTGTATGTGTGTGTGTGTGTGTGTGTGTGTGTGTGTGTGTGTGTGTGTGTGTTTGTGTGTGTGTGCAAGTGTGTGTGTGTGTATGTGCATGTGTGCTTGCATGCTTCCTGGGGTCTTGGGGGACGTGCTTTGGACTCAGTGTGGGGGAGGCTAGTGAGGAGTTGGACTCAGTGTGGGGGAGGCTAGTGGGGAGTTGGCTCCTCTGGACCATCACTGCTCTGCTTATGTAAGTGTCTGCCTTTCCTGTCCCGTCTGGCCCTCCACTCGCCTGCTAGTCCTCCACATCCCCGCTATTCTTCACTACACAGGACCTCACATTCATAAACACTCAGTCCGCCTCTGCCGGGCACACACACACACACCTATGCACAGTCAGAGCATTAACATAATCACACACACACACACACACACACACACACACACACACACGCATGCAGGCTCGCACGCACGCACGCACACACAATATATCATTCCCCTCAACCCATTTCAAGATACTCTGTCTTACTAGGTCTGTTTTAAATCTCTCTGTTCTTATGTAATCAGGGGGTCTGTTGCTGCACTGTGTTGGACAGACGGTGTTTCCTAAGTGCAGAGGCAGGGTCTGCCAAATGTGCACACACTGGAACTGGACCCCAGCGCACGCCAGAGCCCAACCTACAGCAGAGTGCGGAGTCCAGACTACACTCAGCAGTGGACATGCTGCTCAGGACACAGTTATTCAGGAGACGGTAACGAGGCGGTCATTGAGGCGGTCAAACTCAGGGATCCTACATTGTGCTCTCACACAGGGCAACAGAGGCACGCAGAGACATAAAAGGTGTTAGATGTTCAATGCTACTATGAGATCTTCTAATGCAGATTACAGTGACAGACATTACGGAATTAGCACTATATGCAGGATCCAATCCCCCATGCAGAGTTACGGAGATACCCTTTCTCCCTGCTGAAGACCATGAAGGTTAAACACTGAGTTGGTTGACCTACAGTATGTGTCCTTTTTAGTGAAACTGGTGATTCAGGCAAATA
>NW_027468609.1:9820322-9915322 GCF_046254945.1 Alosa pseudoharengus | reverse complement strand
AGAATCATCACTTCTAGGAATGAAACACCCCCATCAGATATACGGCTGGCCAGTAACACAGTTACTATGTATGTATGCCATCAAAACAGCAGACAACTACTGTGAGATTCCCAAGCCGGCTCTCGGCAGACTTGTCTGCTGTCAGTTAATTGATAACTCTAGCAGACTCCTTCTTCTTCCCCTCGGTTCAGTAATGACCAACCTGGCTATACAATGCACTGAATCAGTGAAGGCTGATGAATGATAATGAAACTCTCTCTCTCTCTCTCTCTCTCTCTCTCTCTCTCTCTATCTCTCTCTCTCGCTCTCTCAGCATCTCTCTAGGGCAAACATGGGCAACATACGGCCCGCGGGCCACATCCGGCCCGTGGGCTTTCCCTGACCGGCCCGCGTAAGGTCCGTGAAAGAACAATAGTCAAGAGCCTATAGAGATAATGCACGCAAATCAATATCGTTGCTTTATTTTAAAGCGACTGCTATTTGTACGCCCATACATTTGTGCGTGGATGCATACGATGTAAATAAACACCCTCACTGATGTGCTGGTGAATAGAATTTATGCTTCTGCGTCGACACAATGCAGTTGCCTTTAAGTCGGCGTAAACCTTTCAAAGTTTTGTGTCTCTTATGTCTGCGTCGCTCACCACCGCAAAGGTTGTCAGAACGAACTCCTGCTGTTTGTTGGAGATACGAAGTGTTAATTTTAAAACGTTACTGGCAGATAGACAGTTTACATTCGGATAACCCCGTCACTGTAACCAAAATATGTCTGAGTTTATTTGCAAAGCTTATGTTAGCGAACTAGTATGATGCTACTACCCACAGGTTGCTTGAAGCAGCCGGCTCAACACACAGGGCGAGTTGACCAATCACAGTTTTGTGCATAAAGTTAAAGCAAAAACATAGCCTACATTTTTAAAATAGTTTTCTTTGTGCATGTTGATTAACTAATGACAGCCTACTATTGTCTGCTTCACATTTTCATAGTCTAATTCTGCATAGAGTTAATTTAATGATGGTAATGATTTAATGATGAAATGGTTGAGTGTTGATAAAATGGTGGCACAGGCCTATGGTTGTACTGACTCCTTCACATTTTCATGGCCTAGCCTAATCATATAGATATTGTAGTACTTTTTTATATCAGCCTTTGAAAACTGAAAAAAAAAAATGTCAATGTCAAAAAATCATTTTCGAGAATGAGGATTAAATACTGGACATAGATTAAATAGCCTATTGCTGTTTTTCCTTGGTCTCCCTCACATTTTCATCTGTTCTTACGAGTAGTAAACAAAACCATATGATTTACTTAATGTTATACAAGAACAGAATAGAATTGGACAGAATTGAGTTCAGACTTAAGTTCAGTATTTTGGGTCCGGCCCTCCTCAACAGTCCCAGTTTGTCATGTGGCCCCTTGGGGAAATTAGTTGCCCACCCCTGCTCTAGGGGACAGAAATAAGGGGGAAAATCTTGGTGGCAAAATAAGCATACCGGAAATGTTACAAATTTAGTTTCTGCAATATAAAGGATCAGAGTGGAAAGAGTTACTGTAATGTACAACATACTTTTCAAATACCAAATCATGTAATAACATACACATGCAACAAAGTGACTTTTGTGACTACTGTTTATTGACAACTGTAAAAAAATGCTAAAGTTCAAATGTATTACTTCAAAACCTAATGAAAAACAAACTTGTTTAAAACTTATACCAGGATTCATTAATTAATCTAAATCTATAAGCAAAAAATAGGGAGCAAAATGTAATTGTCAGGGTGCATATATGTGCAAAACCACATGGGGGCAGTACAACTACCATTTGGAATGAGAATGAGTCTCTTCATCATGCCTAGCATGATGCCACACCAGATGCTACCTCATGCTCAACCAATCATGGGTCCAGTCATGAAACACACATATCTCATTTTGATCCATGTACAAAGCCAGTGAAAAGGTCAAAAAAGCCATTGCTGTCAGAAGCTTAGGATCATATAACACAAAAGAACAAGGCTTGCGGTAAATGTATTGAGATTGAGGTTGTGCATCTCTGGCTCAAAGTGGTTCTCAAGTGGCCACGGAATCTTCTCTGATGTTCCATTATCTCCAGGAGCTCGTTACCTCACCATTAGAATCCTTCAGCAGCTCAGGTCAGACAGTTCACAAAGCGAAGCACTAAAACTTTGGCCAAACTTGGGCCTGAGGCAGTGGAGAGGCCCCATGCTGGGCACAGCGAGACCCTGGGGCCCAGTGAGATATTTCAGCTTTATTAGACATGAGGGAGAGGGCCAGTCCAGTCCACCACCCCCCCCCCCGCCCCCCCTCCACTGAAGCAGCAGGGCATTTCCTCCACCGCGCACTGACCCAACAGAGGAGCGAGATGATTAACTGCCACACAACTTAAGAGTTGCCTGTTTGATCTGCATTTCACTCATGCACTACAAGGCAGCAGCCCCTCATTATCTGAACCCCCGTCCTTAACAAGCCAGAAAAACCAAATAAACACCTTAGAAACCACAAAAGTAAAAAACGTAATAGTCCGATATGATCTGATGAGTATACAAACAATAAGCAGACAAACGCACAGACGAAACACCAACAGACATAAAAAACCAGACCAATGTGCAGCATTGGAGGATGTTTAAATAGCGAAAGGCAATTCCACGGCCTCAGGGATCACGATGTGCTCTGCAGACTCCCTTCATCTCCACAGGACAGGAGTGTGGTGCTGAGTCGACACTGTGCACATATGGAGAGCAGAAGTGATGACCTATGCAAAGTGTGCCTGGCCATCACTAGTATGTAAAACAGCCAGTGTGCATGACATCACCCCACGACTCCCTATTCCAAAAGCAGCTTCTGCATGGCTCATGAATTAGGCCTTAAAGGTAGTGACAGGAAGTGTCAGAAAAACAACCTTCCTTCCATGAGTTCGGCTGTCAGGCTTTGTCCATTTGTAGTCCTCCCACGTGCTGCTCTCCTGCTGACTCACCACAACAACAGAGCACAGCGCGTCACCGTCTACCTTCGTCCGTGCCACTGAGCCGAGATAATTATGATGGTTCCATACAGGCGTGAATCTCAATGCAGGAGCCAAACAGCCACAGACCCAGCATGGCGCCCATCTAAACGGCGCATCTGCAGTCTAAACACTGCCAGTGACGCATTCCCATCTGCCTCAGCAGTACGCCCGCTGGACCACAGGACTGGCCCCTTATCTACCTGCATGCTGTATGAATGCTTATCAGAGTGTCATGCCAAGCTGAGACTGCAGTCTTAAAAGCCCCAAAGGGAGGCAACACCTGCAGAGTGAGTTGGCTGCTCACCACAGGCGTCTCGTGGGTCACACCCAAACAGAGCACTGAGTTGACCCACACTGATCATTGCAAATGGGACAACATGACCATGATGATTAGGGCCTGGACTGTCATATAGAGGTCATTGTGAGGTCAACCAGAGGGCTTCTCATTACATACAAAGCATAAAAAGCAGAAGCAAAGGGCTATTCATGGTGGAGGGAAGCACACAGCTGCGCTTAAGCTCTGTGGTTCAATGACATGAATCTATCTCTATTTCCACAAAAAAAACCTCAACAAATGTCCTTCTTTGGGAGATAAGGTGGAGAAGACTGCCTGTGTGTGTGCCTGTGTGTGTGTGTGTGTGTGTGTGTGTGTGTGTGTGTGTGTGTGTGTGTGTGTGTGTGTGTGTGTGTGTGTGTGTGTGTGTGTGTGTGTGTGTGTGCGCGCGCGCGCGTGTTTGTGTGTGTGGCAGTGTGTCCTGGTTGTTTTGAGCCCGTATAGACGACAGCCCAGCTCCTTCTCCAGCTCCCTGGCAATGAAAGGGATACCTGGCGGCGGTCCAGCCTCTGTCTGCGGAGGGCCAAGACAGTGGGGGACTGTGTGCTCTCCTCCGCACTCTTTCTCTCACTTTCTGCCTCTCCGCTCTTTCCCTCGTTCTCTCTCCATTCAGACCAAAGGGAGGAGAGGCCAAAGGAGCCCAGATGGTGCCACAGTCCAGCCCGCGTTGCTCCGCTTCGGTTCCACTCCGCTCCGAGGCTAGATTTAGCCGCCTGGCTGGGTGGAATTTGTTTGTTGCATATTTCCCTTCTTTTCTTCCGCTCATGCTCTTTCCCTTCTCCCCCTTTTGGTCTTTGGAGGTCTTTATGGTTCTGGTCATTTCGAAAAACTCTTTGTCCTCCATCTGCTCGGAATGTGGACAGAAAAGCGGTGGTTACCATGGAAAATCAGGCATCGTTTCGGTGCATCCATCTGGGAAACTCCATCAAAATGTTCTCATTGTTCAGCAAGGGAACTCTGGAAATATTTCTTCTCATCAGATCGAAACGGAAATCCAACTTTCATGACCACATCTGCTAAGCTGCACAACATAGTTCTTTGTACTGGTTATGACTGTAAATGGCACGATATAAATGCACAACACAATCAGAAGAGGAAAATGAAAATCATTTCATGACCTTGGGAAAGTCAAGACTCACAGTATCTCTGATTACAAACAGCAATGCAATTCATATGCAGTATGGGCTCAGCAACATATACTGTATGCATTTTTGGCCAAAGTTAGACACTGCTGCAGAAGACTTCACATTTGAACATACTGTAAATAAAGCTCACTAACATGAGGAGAAATGAATGATAGTTTCTTCCTGACCAGCGTAGACTGTGAGTGACCACACACACTCTGTGACCAACTCCCAGAATGCCTTTAGGAGGTGTTAATGGCTGTGCTTTGAGAGCATCACCATTGCGTTGCTCTGCACAGAAACGGCGTGCTGCAGAGGCCCATTCACATGAAGGGCATGCAGAGGAGAGAGAGGAGAGGGATGGGCTGGACATGAGCGCACGGAGGAAGAGGCCGAGCTGAGAGGAGGAGTGGAAGAGAGGAGCATGAGAGAGTGATGACCTGCTGACCCGTCCACTGGGGCTACGCTGTTTTCTAAACACTTAATCGGTCTGTGTATGTGTGTGTGTGTGCGGATGGGTTGGCGTGCCTGTTCTTGTGCATGTCTGTCTGGAGGAGTTTGCCTTCATTCCGTTATGATTCACTAGTGTTTGTGTGTATGTCTGAGTCTGGATTAATTTAATGCTTCATAAATATTGCAGTGTAAATGGACATTTGTTTTTATTTGTGTAAGACACAACTAAGTGTGTCGTTTTGATTAATAGCTAAATAATGAGCTAAACGCTTCATAATGCAACCCTCTGTTTATATGGATAATATTAGACCCTCCATTCGCTAACGAGTGTGTGTGTGTGTGTGTGTGTGTGTGTGTGTGTGTGTGTGTGTGTGTGTGTGTGTGTGTGTGTGTGTGTGTGTCTGTGTGTGTGTGTGTGTGTAAGGAGAGAGTCTGACATAATTGTTAGAGCCAGGCAGCCAGGCACACAGTGTGTCTGCAGGGCAGTTCCATGAAGGTTACTTCAGATTGGCTTGAGGTCTCAGAAGCACTGGGCACAGTATCTGTGAGATGCCGGTGATATTAAAGCCAGGGATGGTACAAGAGGATTCAATAACTACTGTACACTATGGGATGCTGATCTCATCTAGTGTCTGTTTCACAGATATCAGAATCACATAGGTCAGGACAGAAGGTATATTCAGCGAGATGGTAAAAATGGCCTGATATCTAAACAGTGTTATCATGGCACCACTGGGTGCCGGCTTCACAATAACAGGCGAGGAAAAGCTAGACCGTCTATTTTTCCTTCCATAAATCAGATAGGACTGAAATAATAACAGCAAATTGTCTGAGTGTATCATGGTAAAGCAATTTTACTTGCTGCAGAGACTTCAATTCATTCAGAAACAACACCCACAAGAAATGGCCTGAAACACTGAAATTCTTTTAATTCATATGATCCCAACCAAGCTATTACGCAAACACTTCATTCTCTATAGAAAAGAATCGAGAGGCAAAAGTGATGCCTCGGCAGTTGTTGTCACCTGTAAACTGAAACAGAGGAGTCTCAGATGGAGCCTGTGCCTTTGGAGGAAGAGAAAAGGCCTCCATGTAGGTGACATTCAATCTTACACAGCACTATAGCAATTATATGTGCTTTGGCCACTGCTCATCCTAAATAAACGAAACAAGCACATATTCTGCATAATCATGCTCTGAAGATGCTGAACAAAATGTGTGTGAGAAATTATTCCAGATTAATTCACTGACCTTAAAATTCAAATCATGGTACCAGACATCATAATATCTCCTGGGTTTGAATGGCCACCATTTTTCGTATTTTTGCAATGTAATCTTCAATTTAATATGACATCTACTAAACTATCCATGAATCTGAAGAAATGTTTTCTTTGTCCTGCCCAGATCAGACTACTAGATCAAGTACAGACCTGTTTCCCTCATGTACTTTTCCAGTGGTTTCCAATTCAACACATGGAGTTTCTCCTTACAGAAAGGTCAGCATGTTCTGAGATACAGATTAGACTCCTGCTTGGGCTCACACACACACTGAGTCACAACAGAGGCCTTAATGTCAAAATGTCCTCTCTTGGGGACAGGAAACTGGCCACAACGTCCAGTGTCTCTGTGGCTTTACTGTACAGCCAGCGTGCATGGTTGACACATCCCTACGGATCAGTCCTGTATTAACAGCTAGCCTCTGAAGCTGACCAGTGTCAGGTTTCACCGAGGCTCTGCACGCTGGCAGGGGGAGGTCAAATGGTCAGGGAGATTTGTGGCGGACTAAGACTTCACTGGCTACCCGTGTGCCCGTCCTTGTGCTCCTCTTGAAAGCTTCATGCGCCTCCATCACTGCCATCATGCCCCCAGTCTCTCCCACCTGCCCCTGGAAAACACTGTGTCATCTCTGGGGATTTGGGTGACTACACAGAAGGTGTAGAAGGTGCAGGTGTGTGTTTGTGTTTATGCTTGAGTGCATGTGCGTGTGTGTATGCTATGAGGGAACACTGAACATGCTGACTACTCTTTCTGTTAGATGCTGTACCACACTAGGTTTGAGGAACATTCAGACAATACTCTTAATATTGCAGCACCCAAATGTACTATCACACACATAATTAAAAGCTCAGAAATAGCACTATTAATATACTGTAATATCAAGGATGCCCTGCATTAGGTGTACACAACGTGTACGTAGGTGTACACAACTCTCTTTTCAAAGTGGATTACCAACACACATTAATTGGCAGAGACATGGGGGTCTGCTTCTTCAGGTCTCCTGACTGGTTAATACAGAAGAGTATCTTACTTTTCAAAGCATCTATTTACAGGGACACGATATAGAGTATACTGTAGATTCAGGTAGATGAGCTTTTCCATAGAGTATCACCTACAGCCAATTTAATTGAAGAGTGATTGACGAGCCTTGAAAATCTGCCTCATCTGAATGGATGAGCTGTGTTGTTCCTCTGGCAGTCTAACCTCCCCAGCGGGGCACGTTGGTGTGCAAATGTAAAATAAATTGCTTTGCACTTTGAAGTAAATTACAGCAAAGTGCATAATACAATGGAGGCCAGGCGGTTGGCGGGTGGTAATGACTGATGCTCCACTCTCAGCCTCCGTCCCATCCACACCGGGGCTGGAAGCCTGGAGCCTTGGAGCCTTGGAGCCAGGGCAGCCTGCAGCACCACAGCCCACTGCTCTGGGAACACCGCACCGCACCAGCCCACTCCCACGCCCACTGCGCAGTGTGATTTCAGCCTCTCTCACTCTCTCTCACTCTCTCTCTCATTCCCTCTTTCTCTCTCTCCTTCTCTCGGTTAGTAGGCAAATGAAAGAGCCCCTCCAGGCTGCTCTTATGAGAGGTGATTTACAAAAAACATCCAATTACACATTCTAAAAGTTATTTACCTTAATTTCATTTTGGAGAGCTGCAGCCAAGCCCTTGTTCCTGTTCTCCCCCTATAGTCCTTTACATCTTCGAGTGAGCTAATAGCTTTTAGTTATTGTGATTCATTCACCAGGGGATTTGTTAATGGTGTATATTTATCCTCACAATTAACAATCCATTGATTCATTAGCATGATTTACCCAAACTGCAGAAGTATCATCTGAAGTGAAAACTCTACCTCCTACAAGGCAAACCTGTAATAACCTGACTCAGACAACCCCTACAGCCATCACATATGTCCATCATTCTCTCTCTCTCTTTCCTTCCGTCTCTTCCCCCATCCCCCTGTGACATACAGGGCATTAACGTCCTGAATAAAAGCCGGGTGTCGTAAATGGCCAGGCGCGTGAGCGTCACGTTTAACGCGCTGCGGCAGCTCTGCACATCATTAGAGCTTTGGTCCAGGAGATAATGGCCGCTCCCGCTGCAGCACGCTAATTAAAGCACAACTAATAAAGGTGTAAAACAACACCACCCGGGCACCCTGTGAGCAGAACCTGCCCATTAAACAGCATTTACTCACACTACCACAGTCTATGTGGCTCTGGGTGTCTGTGTGTATGCGTGTGTGTGTGTGTGTGGGGGGGGGGGGGGGGGGGGGGGGGGGCGGGGGGGGTGGAGGTGTTGATTGACATCTCTGCAGGTGCATACTCCCCTAAAACCCCCATATTTGTACTTCCCTTTTCAGCATCCCAGCTGACACCCCACTTTCGCCTGAGTGTCTCCTCCACCCACTGCCACAGTAGCAGAGCTGAGGTGAGGGAGTTGCACGGGGCGCAGCCGAGGCACCGCAGTAGCAGAGCTGAGGTGACGGAGTTGCACGGGGCACAGCCGAGGCGCCGCAGCTATTCTTGGGCTCAGGATTTGCATTTCAAACACAGCTGCTGTTCTTTGCTATTTAGGTTTTTGGTGTGTCTCTTACAAAGCGTTGAAGCATGAACAATAACAAAAACTACACAAGGCCCTTAAGTTTCTTATCAAACTTTTACTGGCCATGGCTGTAAAAAGATATTCCACTGGAGAGTCCTGGCGTGCCAGCCCAGGCTTCTAGAGAGATGATAAATGGCTGTTACAGATGTAGAGCACTCCATCATTTCGCCTCAACGGCAGGTTTGTTTGTGATGGAACGTTCTGAATCACTCTCTGTCAAATCACAGTAACAGATGGAGCCATTTTAATGACTAAAGTGGGAAAGTGTACTTCAGAGAACAAAAGTTGGGGACAAACAGCTAATAAATTTATATATTTCCTGCTAGTTTCTCTGTTGCTATGCAACGCACGTGTTTCATGGCAGTTAGACTTTGTTCAAAGCAAAGCAAGCCACTACATCTCATTTCTCTATGCGTTCCCTGTGGACTGGCATGGTGTAATATACTTTGCATACAGTCTCAGCACACTGCATGGCACACAGCTGCCGGTGTGTGAACTCGCAACATTTATCTGCCTTTCAGCATCCAGGCCCGCTAGATTTACCACCATCTCACATTTAGCACCACTTCCAGATTTACCACCATCTTAAATTTGGCACCACCGCCAGAACTGCTGAGACACGAAGAAAAGAGTGTCCGTCTGTGGCTTCCTACCTCATCTATCTACCACTGCCAAACTGAGGATGGACTCCAATCATTCACAAGATGCCAGCAGGACATATCTTTGGCTTCTCGCTTATTCAAATGTCAGACAGTATGCTTTAAATATTGTTTCCACTGCATCTCTGGCGCAGAGCGGGTTCCTTCCCGGGTTCTTTCCACCTCCATGGCGTTCCGTATGAAAACAAAAGCGTCTGCAGCACTGGCTGACTGCACTAGTGGAGCCTGCCAGAGAGCTGCAGTCTCCTGGCTGAGACCTTTTCCCTCAGACGAGCACAAGGAGCAGTATTTCGCACAGACCAACGCCACATTGATATGGCTCCTTTGTGTTTGTGCTCACTCTTTTTAACAGCCTTCCCCTTCTCCCCCTCTCTTCTCGCTCTCTTGGTTCCTTAACTCTGCAGTAGGCCCAGACAGACTTGGACATCAGACAAATACCAACGGGCTTTTCAATCAAAGCACACAGCACTTGTTCAGAAACAAAAGAATGGAGGTAAGTGTACCGTGTGGCCATATCAACACATCACAGGTGCTCTAATAGAACTTCATATTGATGAATTGTCTGCAGAAATGCGATTTGGTCAGTAACAAAGACTTGTTGGTATTTACAGGCCAGCAGAGTCAATAAATCAATACCTGGACAAGAGTAAACAAAAGATGTTATGGGGATGCCATAAAGGTCCTGTGAAAGGACTTTATTTATGTCAGGAGGAGTGCAGAGGCGTCGGAAAAAAATAATGAAAGTTACACGACTTCAAGGGCCATGAAATCACCTTGGATCTGGCAAATTTACCACAGGCTTGGAACTAATCATGAGATATGTTGCAAGATCGTGAAATGGTTGCAGACAATGTTGCAGTGTGGAAAGATTTTCTCAGGGTGAACCTGCTGCTCTCTCTGAGCAGACCTTACATATTGCGTTGGTAAACACTCTTTTATAGACCCTTTCAACAATAAAAACAAAAACAATGCTTGAATGTTCTATTTGGTTCCCAATCTACTTCCTCTGCATTAAGATAACATATGGAATGTTAAAACGGAAGCTTTGTGGGGCCAACTATGATGCTGATAATGGAACTCTCTTGAAAGGGTCTATACATACACGAAACTACAGTATGTATTTAAGAATACACAGGGGGCAAAGTTGATAGCATCAAGTCACTGCAACAAATTATTGATTTCCTGAGTTGCAAGCTGCAACTGCAAGCGGGGTAATTCCATGTCAAATCAGATAAGGTTGTTGCTGCACCATCTCAGATTTTGTTCAAACCTTGTCATATCAAGAATGGTTCCCAAAACCAAGGCCTGTAAAATATTTATCTTCAAATCCCATGTCTTCATATTATTTTCAGCCCTTGAAGTCATCAGCCATCAAACATTTTGCAATTTGTTCCATATCAAGGGCCTCATGTAAAACTAATGGGCATGCAGTACAATGGTCCAACTTTTTACACTTTTAATGGTCCAATTATACTGAGAGAACATGTCTGTCTTCCGTCCTTCAATATTTGGGCAGGCTACGAATAATAGTTTTTAAGATATGAATGCCCAGAAATGGCCTCCAAGATAAGGTATTTCTGTTACCTTCAAAGGTGAAAAAAAATATGAAAGCATTGGAATTTCACAAAAATATTTTACAGGCCTTAGTTTTGGGACCTAAATATTAGGTAGACAAAAGCTTTAAGCAAAATCTGAGACGGTGCAGCAACCATTTTTCTGTTTTTTGTCTAATTTGACATGGAATGACCCAGCTACAAGTCCATTCCACATCCTGCCTGTGAATTATTGTAATGGCAAGGACATTCTTTCCCTTTTTGATCATGATCGTTTAAAAGTGTGAAGGACGGATGTTTTTGTTGAACGATACACAAATTAGAACCTATTTGAAGTTAAAATATTTGTTAACAAGGGTTTTGAAGATGAATGCTTTCACAAGTTGTTTGTTTAGCGTACAATCCCAGCACTTCCTTTGCGTTGTCAGAGATAAAAGCATGAGAACAGGCAAAGGGAGAGGGAGTACATCTCCACAGACGGGATATTTAAGAGTGCTCCACGTTCAGAGGGATCCAGTAGCACAGCTGTGGGCCTGATTAGGGGGAAATCATTCTCCTGAGACTCACATTCCTCACATATCTCACTCTGGAAAAAAAAATACATAACAACTGGCTTCACCTTCAGGTCACCTTCCCTCCCCGCCCTCTCGACCAGGCCAGGTGGCCTTGAACATTCCCCTGTGCTCAAGGCAAAGTCACTGGAGTCAACATCATATCTGTTGACCCTTAGGGCCAATGACTGCAGAAAGAAAGGGACATGCCTATGGCCCACTTAGAGACACACTAACAGTATTTCAGAAGTTCTGCATGTTGAAAGCTGAAATTGACATGACTCCACTGACACCGACAAACGGACCCGTACACCATAGCCTGCAGAAAAAAAGTGCCTATGCTAGCAGCTAATGGAGCTCATCATTCCCCCAGCGCTGCTAGCAGCTAACGGACCTCATCATTGCCCCAGCGCTGCTAGCAGCTAACGGACCTCATCATTGCCCCAGCGCTGCCATGGCTGCAGGAGCCTCTCTCAGGCAGCACACAATTGCCTACTCAGTGTGCTTCATCATCTGCCATTAGAGCGAGACACGAGAGGGACATCTGCACTGAGAGTCTCAGGCAGCAGCAGTGGCGGCGGCAGCCAATTTCCTGCGTCTGAGGGCTCCCGGGGCCTGGCAGCGGCACGCACCACTGACCGCTCAGCAAAGGCCAGCCGGAAGCTTCCGCAAAACCCGCCAGACCACAGGTCACCCGACCATGCCCCAGACTCTGAAAGATAAACACGCTGCCCACAGGCAGTCTCTCTCTCTCTTTCTCTCTCTCTCCCTCTCCCTCCCTCTCTCTCTCTCTCAGACAGTAGTGGTGAAGCATATGTACTCTAGGGGACACCTCTCTCTCTCTCTCTCTCTCTCTCTCTCCCTCTCTCTCTCTCAGACAGTGGTGGTGAAGCATGTTTACTCTAGGGGACATCTCTCTCTCTCTCTCTCTCTCTCTCTCTCTCTCTCTCTCTCTCTCTCTCTCTCTCTCTCTCTCTCTCTCAGACAGTGGTGGTGAAGCATGTGTACTCTAGTCTAGGGGACATCTCTCTCTCTCTCTCTCTCTCTCTCAGTGGTGGTGAAGCATGTGTACTCTAGGGGGCATCTCTCTCTCTCTTTCTCTCTCTCTCTCTCTCTCTCTCAGTGGTGGTGAAGCATGTGTACTCTAGGGGGCATCTCTGGGAACTCACACAAGTCAAGTCAGCGCTTGAGATGCCATCGTCTGCTGAGCCCCAGCGGCCTCTGCCTGAGAGGAAATGCCGTCCACAGAGCTCAGACAGATAGACACAAGCCCAGCAGATGTGTGAAGCACGGCATCTACCACAAGAAACACGCAATTTCACAGTCCCCTTTTAGTAGCTTATATGGGAGCTCTATAGAAGATGCAGGGTTGTACTTGTTTGTCAAATCTCACACTACTATACAGCACTATTATTGCATTTGTTTGTGTAATTCTGGCTTCATCAGTAAGCTCTGAGGAAACAGCGCTCAAGGGGTACATTTCCATTCTTACCTGGAATGACCTCGAACAGGAACTTGCCAGCCTCATCCCCATTGCTTGGATGTTCTGCGACTCTGTTGCCAGGGAGATAAATGGTCCCCTAGAGAAAGCAGACGAGAGGTGTGAAACAACACAGACAAACAAGCGCATACCCAACCCCGTAAGTGAAGACATGGCTGAAATTCCCCTAGAAAGACCTACTGTTAATACAATTTGTAATATTTTGAAAATTATATAAAAACAGGAAATCAGTTTTGTAGTTTTATATTTCAGCTGAATGCTATAAAGTAATCTCTCCTTCACCTTGCTCTCTTCTTCGTGACTCTATCTGTCATGTCTGTCTGCAAACGAGTCAGGAGCCCTCTAGGTCCACATCAAATCATTTTGTTTGATGTGGCCCCTCAGCGATCGGCTGCTGCTGTTGGACTCAGTCTAATGCTGATGCCCTTGTGAAGTGGCTCTTAACACAAAGATCTAAGAAATGAGTTTTCACAGACTGGGATCTCACTAACCATGGTGAAATCAGCATTCATATAAGTATATCAGCTTTTCATACCTGACATGACCTGCCACTGGAGTGTGAACCCTGGAGTAATGTTGTTGTTGTTGTTGGTGGTGGTGGTGGTGATGGTGTGTGTGTGTGTGTGTGTGTGTGTCTGTGTGTGTGTGTGTGTGTGTGTGTCAAGAGAGCTGCATTGTCATTAAACGTGACAAAGTGGTGCAGCTCGCTGGCCGTCTGGGTCAGGTCGTGTTAAACTAATAGATCAGTCCCCCTTACCATGCAAGCTACTGCTTTAAATAGTCATAACATCAGCACATTCTCATTCTCCCACCTTGCCAAGTATAAATAGCAGGCTGCATGGCACACAGCAAGTCTGGCACACAGACACGCTCCTCTCCTCTCCTCTAGCGCCTCTTCTCCATTTCACTCTCTGTTCTCTTTATCTCTCCTCTGATAACCATTTGCCATCTCACTTCTACACTTCTCATGTGTCTTTGACTTTGGACATTTTGCAGCCTTGTTTGTCTTTGTGTCTGTCTGTGTCCATGTTTTTCTTTGTGTGTGTGTGTGTGTGTGTGTGTGTGTGTGTGTGTGTGTGTGTGTACATGTACGTGTGTGTGTGTGTGTGTGTGTGTGTGTGTGTGTGTGTGTGTGTGTGTGTATGATGTGTGATACAGTATGTGTGATATGTGTGATATTGATAGAACACAGGCCTATGATAGAACATAGGAAATGTGGCTCCCGATATAGAACAGGCTAAGCAATACACTGATGTCTTGATGTTTTCTGGAGGAAGGCCATGAGTGTGTTTCCATCAGCCTTCACCCAGTTTTATTAACACAAAAACAACCTTAACCAAAAAAAAGGAGTCAAGGACAAAATGTTACCAATAGCATGCATCTGCCATCTTCGCACAGGGAATTCAATACCTCAAATCAATGGGGCATTGTGATTGTTTTTCTTTCCTGAATGCCCCTATTCAGCATAAGCAGACTGAATCACAGGCCCACCATTTCCCCTGGTAGATTCTCATCTACAATGTCCTAAATCTGACACGGCATGTGAAGTCAGAGGAGAACTGCAACAGCGGGTCCATTCGTGACATTCTCAGGAGATTAGTTTGCCTAAGATAAGGTATGAGCCATAATTAAGGTCCACTCCGAGATGCCGGAGATACATGACGTTATCAGTGGTTGCAACAGCTGAACTGGGGGGCCCAGGGTCTCTCAGTCACACCGCATGGACTAAGGCATGCCTTCATCACTGGACACAGCAGGCTTTAACAGATGACTCCATTTTAACACCTTAAATATTTTCAGCATAGTGTAAATATTTAATGTAGAGTATAGGTGAGTAACTTCAATAGAAATGTGAAATATGCTCTTTAGTCACAGACAGTTATGAAAACACAACTTGCTTGCTTGATATTAAGCATACACTCTTAAAACGAATGTGTTAGAAACAACACAAATTGTGTTGTCCTTATCTGGAAGTTGTGTTATTTTCAATTTGTTTTAAGAGTGTACAATTGAAAAGATTGAATTAAAAACAAACAAAACCTAAACACAGCAACACGTGTCTGCCATTACAGAAGAATTATGATCTGAAAGGTTTTAACATTCACATCATGTGACACTGTGGCTTTTGTGGGTGTTTAAGCCATCTTAATAAGCCCTCACTAGATCTGAAGGCCTCTTCCTGCTGTGAAAAAAGCCTTTAATGAAGCATGACCGCGACATCTGAAGAGGCGGAAACCCAAACCTTTAGACCATATGAACTGCATTAATAGGTCTCGTAAAGGCGCCCTCCACTCGCCTGATCATGGAAGAGCGGGGAAATGCATTTGATGTAGCTTGTGGTTTTTGCCCACTATCACCTTCAGGACCGGAAGAGGCCAGTCGTCAAAGTCTCAAATAACAGTGAGCACCTCAAGTGTAAAAAAAAAAGTCTTTGGTCCTGGGGGTGTTTGGGGGGTGATCATGGCCGGAAAGGTTGAAAACACTAACAAGCTTGCCATACATTAACAGAGTCCTCCGCTTCTCTCTTTGGCCTCCAGGTTACAGAATACAGAGGCTGTGATGCACAACAACAATACAGCACTACGCATAACATACAAAACGCACTATAAAGACTACATGCTGAAGATCACTGAAGCGTGGATGCTTTCTCTGGCTTTGGTTAATTCAGTAAGCACCACTGTTAAAGTTCTGGACTTTTTACAGCAGATTTACCGTAGATAGAAGCTGCCCAGGGCTTATTGTGTAGACTGTAAATCACAGAGTCACTGGTCCAACATGAACGCCACTGAGTCTAAAATATAAACAGGCTTATTTTCACCCTCTTCCCTTAACCAACAAACAAGCTGGTATGGTTTTTCTTAACCACATTCAGGATTTTTCAGGGCTGCAAGTCAACCAAGAGAATTCCCACCACTAGACTGAGGCTAACGAGATCATCCATCACCCTGTCCCTGCTGTGGCTAATGCTGGGGTGCAGCCGTTCATCTCCCAGCAGGGGAGTCGCACCTTGCCGCCATGCCACCTGCAGTTCTGGCTGTTTTACTGCGCTTGTTGCGCCCTGGGAGAGCCAGGAGCGAATCCCTTCAGTAGAAAAGCAGAGGCAAAGAAGCAGCTAAAGGAAATGTGAAGTGCCTGAAGGAAGCTCTGCGACAACAGAAGACACAGGAACCCAGGACGGGATCGCTGCAAGGCTGGAGGGGTGTTTTCACAGCACAGTTGTTTACTGTGAGGTTGTGGGGATTTCTTGAGGCAGAGGTTACCAGAGAATTTCCTTTCAAGATGACAGGGTAGCTGATGAGCTTGGGAAAAAAAGTAAGCATAATTATGTCACTGGCATTTCCCTGTAATGTAAACTGGTCTTACCAAATACCAAATACATTTGAAGCAAAAAAACTTAAGCTGCTGGAAAAGGCTTAGTTGTTTGACTTCAGGGAATCCCCCATAGATCCGAATGTGTATATGCATGAGTTGAAATAGGCAAAGCTGCCCAGTGTGGAGGAAGCTACAGAGAAGACTGATGTGCTAAAATGAGCTAATACATTCTAAATGGCTGGGCCTAAATTGCTTCAGAGGACTCAATTAGTGGACAGCCATGGAGCCATAAAAAGGGCACTTCACCTTGACTGGTACAGACCTAGCACCTTCATCTCTGGTCATTAGCGGCTTTTGCCAGCTTGTGGACTTGTCTTGCATGGCTGCTGAAGCTATGTGTAAATCAATGGGAGATCTGCCCTCATGTGATAATGTCCTCCCCCCCCCCTCCCACCTCCCCTTGTATCTGTCCAGCTTATCATGGGATAGGTTACTTTTATCTTACTTATACTGTGCTGCAGCCATAGTAATCCTGGTCAGTGTTAGAGGAACCATGGGCATGCAATGTCCGTTGCATCTCACTTCTAACAGTCCTCTAGCAGTCCTTCCATGTTGTTATGCTACCACTGGCAAGGATGGATTACTGCACGGGCCTACCGGGCCCAGGCCCAGGGGCCCAAGGGGTCAGGGGGCCCTGAAGCCCAAGCCTTTGCATGGAATCATTGCCTCAATATCAACACATCAGGATACGCTATGAATCTGATTGAATTTAGTATTGGCCATCCCCAGAATCCACCAGAATACAGGAAATCACATCAAACAAATTAAACATTTTCTGGGGGAGGACCCCCAAACCCCCCCTCCCACATATACGATCATAAGTGGGGGGCCCTTAATACATCTGGGCCCAGGGGCCCTAAAGTTAATAATCCGCCCATGACCACTGGGGGAACCTCCCTAATATGATGCTAACACTGACAGGAGGAGCAGATGTCTGAACACCTTTATAAAGCTTCAGTTGCAGCATCAAAGCACTGTTCTCACTACTCCTGTCTGTCTGTTGCAGTTGTGTTGTGATGTGTCTCTTAGGATTTCTTATTAAAGTAGTGCTGGTGTTGCATTGTGTTTGTCCACTGGAAATCTATTACCTGATTGCAGTTTAATATAAAATAATAAATAACAATTCCAATGTCCAAAAAATAAATCATTTGGAAATGGGTAGATGCCATCTATTCCAGTTGTTACAACCAAGCTGAGAGCCATTCATTTGTACTGAAACACCCAGTTGGCCCAGTCATGCAGCAAACACAACCCAATAACACAGAGTAGCCTAATCTTGTAAAAGCTGCACACTGAGAGAGCGTTTGGGAGTGGAATCAGTTTTGGCACCGGCAGCACAAGAGGGGCACCTGAAGCAAGGACTCTGTGCTGGGCCACAGCCATTGTGAAGGCTCAAAAAATGTCATTAACCTCAAGTTTTTCCATTAGCTAGATTCAGCCAGGTTTTCTCATTTCCTTGCCTAGGCCCACAGTCCAGTCCTCCCGCTGCAGCTGAGCTACCAGACGAGGTTGTCTGTTTTAAACACTGACCTAGTTTTCAACCTGGCCGATTGAGTCGTCTTCTTTCCTCCCAAAAAGAGCGAGCACATAGCCGTAGCCCTGACTGGCAGGTGACTAATCTAAACACTTTTTCCCCTCTCATCTCTGCTGTCTTCCACTATGTGCTCTGTACTTAGTATTTGATGTCTGTTAGCTCATCCATGGCCCTAAACAGGACTCATCCTCAATGGGCTGCAGAAGTCTTCCATGTCAGCCATCTTGATGGGTCCCTGGGTGAAGGACCTCACTGGATTTTGTTGTGCTTTTTGTCTGGCAAATAGCCATGCTGGTTTTCACAATGAGAGAGCAGTCAAAGACACCCTCTAACATTATTTGGGTGATAAAAAAAGAGATTGTCAGCCTGTAGGCAAGGCAATGGATTCGCTCAATCTGTATTGAGGATGAGTCCTGTTCAGGGCCATGGATGAGATAACAGACATCAAATACTAAGTACAGAGCACATAGTCTGCTGCTCGCTCTCTCTCTCTCTCTCTCTCTCTCTCTTTCTCTCTCTCACACACACACACACACACACGCGCGCGCACATGCACGCACACACACGCACACACACACACACACACACACACACACACACAAACACACACACACATTGTGGAATAACAGCTCCATGAGTCCAGGGCTGCTTAAGAATTTCCAGCCATATTTCAAACTTTGTTGGAGCATCAAGAAACTTGCTGCATCTGCTTAAAACAAGCACTGGCTAACGCAGCATACCAATGACCAAGCGCCAATAATATATGAGTAACCGGGGGGCACAGGGATCATTTTAGATTCACAGCCCGGCATGGAGCTAGAGTTTAATAAGATTTGCTGGGAGGAAAGAAAACAAAATGACAGTTTTATCCAGCACAAACTGAGACTCCACATCCAGAAATGCCAAAATGCTACAGGCAGCCCCAGTGTTCTCACAAGAGTTTCATGAGAGCAGTGCAGCATCATATTCATCAGGCATCAATGGAGGATTTTACTCATGCCCTTGTTCCATAGCCCTTTCATGCTAAGGGAGCTTTTTAGTCATCAGCCGGCAACTTGAAAGCTCTGCATATACAGTACAAAGGACAAGAGAGGGAGATCAAAGATCAGGTGACTTGACAGAAACACAAAAGACTTGAGGTTGTCCCTGAGGAGACTCCCAATGGCGCCCGACGGGATGAATAATATGTAATTCCCTTATCATCCCAGCTAATGCAGCTCGGAGCATCTTCCAAATGCAGGGAGATCTATGGAGGCCAGAGGCTTAGGCTGGGAGATCTGTCCTTTCTGCCTTCACATCTTGGCAGTAGCAAGCATATTCACTAGCAACGAAGCTACAGCTGCTCTCGATCACTCTGAGACTCAGTCACTTTTTCCCTTGAATCTTAATACAAGCCTCTGGCAAGTGTGGAGCCATAGAGCCAACTCTGCAACGCTCTTTAAAAGTCCACTTTGTCCTTTTACTGAAAACACACAGTGCTGGGAGGAAGGAAGAAGTCTCATAATGGGAGGAAGATTTGCCACTGACTCACCTACTGTTACGGAAAGCTCACAATACAAAAACACTAAAAGATCCAAACCAGATCTCCTCAGCACAACTGTCATTATGAGATCATTAGGCATATCCAACAGGAGGTAGATCAGGTCTCCTCAAGGCAGCAATAAACACAAATTCAATTAACTGCTTGTTAATTACATGTTGTATGATTGCCTTTCCAAATGAGAGCCAGATAAGGGCATCTTGGTGATAATTACTGTAGCAAAGCTATTCAATGGCAAAATGCATGTAGATGAAAGTAGATAATTAGTGCAAGAGGATTAAATGGGGGTCTGGCTCCTACTGTAATAGACCCCAATCGCTATATGATGTTAGAGGCTAAAGACAAGAAGACAAAGAGAAGTTCAGTCAGTGCTTAAAGCATATCCATTATTGGTTAAAGGTGAGGCCACAGCCCAGCAGGGTTAAGGGCAGAGATACACATCATTTTGTTACACAGTTAATAATTATTCTTCAGAGTTTCTCTACAGGCAAGGAGCACAACAAGGTGTCACTCATTAACACGACTGTAGAAATCTCTCCTTTCACTCTCTATCTTGACTCCCTCTCTTCAGTTCTAAGGCCATTCTCCCATTCTCCTACAGTAGGTGAGGTGTGTCTCATAGGTTTATTCTTCTCTCCCATTCCCCCTCTTTCTGGGGTCAGAAAGCGAAAGCACTACACAGCTAGCTAACACACAGCTCCCATGTTCCAACACAGCTCACAGGGCAGTTTGTCTTGTCACCGCAAATAACAGCAGGCCTGACATCTCCAAAAGTAATTAGCGGGAAAGAGAGAACACATGGGGATGCCATGGAGAGAGGTCCCATTTGTCAAGACCCTTGCTAGAAGCCCGAGTTTAAAATACGCACTATGAAAGTTTTTGAGGAGTATTGAGGAGTGCACAACCAAAGAGACCCAGATCTGTAAACAGTAAATGGATTCACAGAGCTCTATAACATATTAACATAGAACAACTAAGAGAAATTGGAAATGCGTTCTGTTCTCTCTCTCTCTCTCTCTCCTAAAGTGAGAGGCTATGAAGTGGAACTGTGCTGGAGAGGAGGGCAGGGTTGGTTGAGTCCAGAACGGCAATGTGTAAGCTATTACCATACATACTGGAGGGAGCACATCCCATGATCCCTAGACAGAAACGTTTTTAATTAAAACGGAGAGATTGGTACATGGCAGGTCACTACCGGGGGAGAATCCTCAGGGATGGAAAGAAGCTCTTCATAGTGAAGCCACAGCTGAAGTCTCCATCACAGAAACAGCACTTACTGAAGCCTTCTTTGTACCGCTGACAGCAGCACAAAGCCAATGATTCATATGACCAGGTCTTAATTACGGTACAATGAGATGGTACCAATGTGATTTACATTCAATACGCATCCAAAATTGGTCAAATATGGAGACAAATTTAATGGGGAAATAATTGGTAAAATGTCTGACAGACTTTGCAGAACCAGATTTCTGGATGATGCATTTGCATTCATTGTTGCAAATAAACAATGAATGCAAGTGCTATTATTGATTTATTATTGATAATAAACAATTACTTTGGCTGTGAACTCCATCCTTAAATCCGTAGCCAATGTGACTCAGAGCCCCTCTCACCTTGGTCTGCCCTTGAGTGGGCTCCTCACCCCTGGCCCTGCCACTCTCCTCCTGAGATATAATACGCCTGGGCGTAATGAATGAATGGATGGATGGAAATTGGCTGGCCTGTAAATGGCGCACGGTAAATCAGGCACGCTTTGGTTCATCTGTCACCGAGGAATTACAACACCCACACGGAGCCAGGCAGAGGGGCGGACATCGCCACAGCCTGCAGATGCGGGAGCGAGAGTAAGGGGAACGCCGCCGATGAGTTCATCTTTTGATCACTAGTGAGTGTTGAGTGCTTGGCGTCTGCCAGGGTTATGAGCAAAACTATCCTGGATTCCATAGCTGAGAAATGCAGTGAGAACAGCTGGTCAGAGAAAATAATTGAAGAAGAAAAGATATCAGGAGAACTACTGTTTTGAGATATAATAGAATATTCCACTTTCCTGATGAGGGGGGAGATATATTTGTTGGAAACTGAATAAGGCGCTTCATCACACTGACAAGTTCTCAGTTAAAACCTCAATTACTGAACTTCTTCATATTCAGTAGATGTTCTTGGCTGTCCTTCAAGACAGACTTACTATTCCACAGAAAAAAATACTGCCTCATCATAGCGCTGCCTTCAACACCAGTGACCGGCCTCCGGCTTGACATGTGAGTGGACTAGGAACGGGCACTGAGACAGACAAGGTCACAGGCCCACAGCTACCGGCCCACATTCCTCTAATGGAGTCAAAACATCCCACAAACTCCCTGCTGGAGTGCTGTAGCCTGTCAGTTGTTGTCAAAAGTGCTATATGGATGGTGGGCTACTCATTCTGCCATGGTTCAAGACTGTTCAAGCCCTTTCAACAAGATAACCTCTGTGTTCAAAACAAACCCTGCACTTATCCATTTGCCTGCGTATTTATTTATTGTACTGAGCGTCATGGTGTGAACACTCCAGTGACTTTGAGGGCAGCAATAAACACTGAGTGATGAAAAAAGATATGCTGTCATTTGAGCCCCAGGCTAAAAACCTGTGAGGACAAGTACTGTTTTGCATGGAACAAATCTGTCTGTCTGTGTGTGTGTGTGTGTGTGTGTTTGTGTGTGTGTGTGTGTAGAGATGTGAGGTATGTGGATGAGACGTGGGTGTCTCCTGACAGGGTAGAGGTGGAGTGTGGAGGTCATGCTAATGATTCTGCTCTCTAATTCCTCTCATCTACACAGAGCAGAGCAACGCTGCAAGATGAATAATTAAACCTCAGATTGTCATTTTAATAGGCATCTAAAACGCCAAGGGCACAGGCGTTTCAACAGTCAACTACAGCTCTGGAAAGGTCTTTTTGTAGACACTGATAAGTGACTGTGCTGTAAAATGTTTATTTATTGAAAAGCAGCAACATGAAACCTGTAATTACACCAGTATTTACACTGTGCCAGCCATTGTTTCTCTCTCTGTAATAAAAGTCATTTTGATTTAAATGATGAAATTAGATTTTTACCCAGTATGAACTATACCACTCTCAAGCCACTGGCAAAACAATGCAGGCTCTATAAAAGTGGATCTATGGGCTCAGTAGACTATGCATCATTATTACACAATCAGATGATAAATGGTTGGGATTAGAATAATTATGCAATCTTCAGCACTTGCCAGGCACAGAATCTTCTTTGTGCTGCTGAATGACGCAGTTGTGTGCATGTGCGTGTGTGTTGTGCCAAGGGATGAGCGCTCGTGCCTAGCACTCAGACGTAGCCTCGTCTGTAGCTCTCTGTGACCACTGACCCATGCTGTGGCTATTCGGCACATTCCACATGGCACACACAGAGAAGGCGTCCAGCCTACTGCCCAGACATACGCATCAACCCACCATGAGGGTCCACGGTCACTCTCATGTCATGTTTACAGCCAGCTAGGCTAGCCTGTCTGGCCAACATTTTCTGACCTGAGGTCAGAGGGATTGAAAACGCCAAGGCTAGTTCATCGTCTTGAAGTAAAGTAAACGGTTTGTGTTTTCTGTGGCTATTATGCATGTATTCATGTGAGCGTGAGTGCACGCTCAAACAAGGGTGCATTTGCGTTTGTGTGCAGTGCACACGCCATCGAGGTCACATCAAGTCACATGGTTGTGTATTAGCGTTAGTGACAGCACATGGGCTAATGAGGCAAAAAAGAAATTTCACCCAAATTGGTTCTGGCCTTTAATATCTACTTCAGACACAGCTCTTCTCACCTTCAGCAGTAGTCTCTAAATTTAGATAGGCAGTAATTAGTCTTCCCCTCAACTCTTGGAGGAACACTGACAGATGCTGAGAGTTTTGTCATATTGGAGGGCAGTTTGGTAGCTTGCTTCTTACTAGCCCTGTTCACCCGCTTCTCTGTGGGTCAAAGCAATTAAGAGTTTGTGCTACATTCATGGCCCAGTTTCCTTCGAGTCTTCCTTCCCTACAGCATCAGAGCAAATAGTTATGGTTAGAAAAAGGAGAAAACTAATGCTGTTGTCAGTTGTTTTAAGGTTGGGAAAGCAAGAACTTCCTTCCTCCGACAAATTTAGAATAATGTGGTGGCTACAAGTAGGTTAGAACTTGCCGATGCATGTTCAAAACAGTGTCCAAAAATATACAGATAGTCCATGGGGCACCACAGGTCTTTTTTTTTAACATCCAGAAGCAACCAGACACAATTTCTTCAGAAAATGTTCCAAACTGAACCATGCACCTGAGCCCACCGCCACCCTGCATTTTTACACATAGATCACATCAGTCCCACATTCCCCTGCACAAGGGAGGCCATTGAAAGCCAAATTGAAAAACATTTTTACTCGGGGGGTGAAATGCCCAGATGACATGCCGTCAGCCATACCACTCTTGATGTGTGGTGTTGTATTTCATGTAGGGCACAGACAGCGAGCCTCCACTTCCCCCTTGTCCCAGAGAGGCTCTTGTATTGTACCGTATGGACGCCATTGTCCTGGCTGGAGCCAAACATAGGATGTTTTAGATGAGAACATAAGGACTTTCATTCAGAGGCGGGGAGAACAACAGCTGCATTGTGGGTCTGAGGAGGTCCTCCCGGCCCACCGCCCACCTCCAGGCTTTGGCTGGCTGACCTTTTGTGTGGGCCTGGGCGTGGACCGTGGCCAGAATAGAGGTGGTCCTGGCCCAGTCCGCGGTGCTGCAGAGAGACCGTGGGCAGAGGAAACCTCCGTCCTCGGACAGAGCCAGCATGTTTTGGGTAGTACAACTAGCGTGGAGTAAGGAAATGGGAACTCCATTCACCAACAGTGCAAACAATACAGACAGATTTACAGCATATTAATCAATGGAGAAATGGCAACGAGCTGATAGAAAAGTTCCACTATCAGATTCATTCTTCTTTGTTGTTTTTCATTAATAGTCTCAGCACAACAGCTTACATTACTAAGGCACTGTTAAGCCCACTTTTATCCAACGTTTGCTGTATATTTAGAACATCTAGAGGGAAGACAGACATATTGTTGGGTGCACTGTCTCTCCACCCTTAATCAAAACCTCCCCGCCCCCACACTCGAGAAGAAAAAAGACAGGAAGGCAACATGGCACTGAAAAACACCGGTCTCATAAAACCAGTTCCTGATGCATGCGTTTGTGGATTTGGCTGGGCTAAAAGGCATTTGATAAACGCCTCTCATTGGCATTCGGTACATCGCTGAAGTTATGGGAGATCAAAAACAAGCATCGCTGCCTCAGATCATGGCTTCAGGTTCTCAAGCCGACTTTGAAGCCCTAGCTTTAAAAGGAAAAGTGAAAAATCTTTTTCTTGTCTGATATTGAATCTTGATCTGATCAAATGAGAGGACATGATGCAAAGAAACATCCCGTGAACGAAATACAGAACACACACGTCTGTGGTTTCTGGAAGTGAAACATTAAAGTGCAAAGGATTGACCACACACAGACCAAAAAATCACTATTCGCTGCCATCACACGCTTGAACATATCTCTTTCAAACTTCTCTTTTTGTATTGGTCTCTGTTTAAAATTACCCTTATGCACAGAAAATCGAACCACTTGTACACACAGACAGACAGACAGACATACAGACAGACACACACATACAAACACACACACACAGACAGACAAAGAAACAAATATAAATATGTACAGCGCATAGGCAAACATAGAAACGCACACAAAAACACACATACACACACAAATACCTTCACACATTCCCTGACAGAGATGTGAGTGAACTTTAAAAGTGAACTCCGAAACCCAAATCCTGCTCTTGCTCTCTCTCTCTCTCCCTCTCTCCTCCTAATTACTTCAAAAGTGAGCTGATTAAAATATCCCGGGCTCACCGGGCCATGTAATATGGAGGTAGAGCACCTCCGCAAATGAAAGAGCTAAGACTGCCTGCACTCCACATTGGGACTTACTAATGATGGCCAAGCAGCAGGGATTTCCACCCAGAACATCAACACACATTTAGGCAGAAACTGCTGAGGCAGAGCTTCCAAACAAACCTTTCCCACTTCCTGCTTTTAGCCAGACCGAGCCCCACTCAAACACACTGCCCGCTCACGATGGGTCAGCTGCCTGCTTATGGAACTTGAGAAAGTGTGTGTGCATCTTTTTGTTTCTTTGAATGTGTGTGTGTGTGTGTGGTGTGTGTGTGTGTGTGTGTGTGTGTGTGTGTGTGTGTGTGTGTGTGTGTGTGTGTGTGACTCATTGTCTGTTCTCCATTAAAGGAGTGTTAAACCCAAAGCAGATCTTTCCACCAGGCCTTGGTTACGGTGCGGGGAGAGACAGTCAAAACAATCTTACACTCACACTATTGTACTGTTTTCCAACATACATTCTCTGGCCTGATGACACTAGGGAGAGTTGAGTCTGCAGACTGAGGTTATGTACCATGCTATGTCCAGCTGTGTCCTTCTCCCTACTCTGATGTACTTACCAGTTATTACAGTATGTAAACAAATGTGAATAAATAAAATGTATAAAGTTTACACTTCTTTCTTTATTTGTCTCAACCTTCCTGTATCTTCCCCATACTGGTTGTAAGTCAGGGATTCTAAAAACAGCGTCTGTGTCCTCAGTTCTCCTGGTGTTTACTAGACCTCTCGTTTACTCCTGCAGCACCACTCAGACGCTGGCGCGGAAACAAATGTGTTCTCGTGCCACCGTGCCAACTCTTAGAAGCAAGAGGGCAGGAGCCCGAGATTACCTCGGAGACGGTTCACATAACACAGATTTTAATTTCGCATCGCTTTGTGGGAGACCACCCAGCACAGAACGGTTTCTGTCTTGGACGGCATTAATGCACAATGGTGTCTGGACTACTGTAACTCTGGTTCTGTTCTGCATAATGCTACATCTGTCTTATGTAAGTGCCACCCGTTTGAACCCGTCCATGTATGTTTTTTGAGCCAAAATGGTGGATCTGTCTGGGTGACCAACACTGCATCCTCTATCAAGGGATTTGGGATTACTAAATGTTGTCTCACTGAGCCCAAATGAAGATGTCTTGTCCAACATCAATCCACTGCATGCACTCTGCAAGCTGCACACATGCACACGCCTGACTTCCCCAGGAAGCTCAGCTATTACCTTCTCCCCAGCTGTGAGATAATAGAGAAATCATTCGATTCCTTGACAGAGAGCCAGTTGTGACAAGTGAATGTACTCACACATGGCTACTCTCTAGAAATGACCAACTGATAGAGATTAGAGTTTCGCCCCTTCAGTGCATTTGTGCTTATCTGCTTATCTGATCAGTGTTTCCGGTGCTCTGCACAGGCCATGACTATAATACAGTGGCACTATCATGCCATGCAAAGCACCCTCTGCTGCAAGAATCGTAAAGAGTGATGCATTTCCATATGACATGGCATTTCCATATGACGTGGCGGACGTGGCCCCTCCCCTCTACTGGTCACAGGACAACACTGCCCTTTATGTCATGAGTCATGCTGGTCCACTTAAAACATCAAACACTCGCATGGCTATAAAAGCATATGAATACTCCAACAGAGATTCCTATAGCACAAGTTGTTTAGTGGTTCAGTTTTAAGAGAAAACCGAGGGCTGGGAATTCACTTTTAACAGAATACTACGCATATAAATATAGGGTAACACTTTATTTTAATGTGTCGCTGTTACAGTGTACCTACCTAATTAGGTACAGTGGTACAACCTGTGTAACAACATGTACTATCAGGTACTATCATTGTACTTGCATTATGTATTTGTGGGTACCTACATATAGTTGTTACATTGTAATACTGAGTGCTTTTACAAAACTTTGCCAATTTGCCTAAATTTTCATCAGAGGCAAAGAGCTGACCTGAGACCTGCTGGATGGGGTAAATCTGGTCATGATAGATTTGATATACAAACCATTCTTAGCTCCAGTCAAGGCCTCATTGTCTTCAGTGTACATGTAACAGCTGTGCTGCTACAACCTTGTTACTCTTTGATACAGTGGAATAAACCTATTAAGTGTACCAGTTAATTACTTACATGTATGTTGTGTCATTGGTGTCTTGGAACATGTCTGCCATTACCCTACATAGCACATGTATCAACTGTGTTGGTACACATGTATTACTCTTTGATACAGTGGCACAAACCCATTAAAATGAAGTGTACCAGTTAAGTACTTACATGTACAGTACATATTGTGTTGTGTCATTGGTGTCTTGGAACATGTCTGCCATTACCCTACATACTGTAGTACATGTATCAACTGTGTTGGTACACATTTATTACTCTTTGATACAGTGGAATAAACCCATTAAAGTAAAGTGTACCAGTTAAGTACTTACATGTACATATTATATACATCCTGTCAATGATGTCATGCATCCTGTAATTGATGTGTTGAAACGTGTCTGCTGTTACACCACACAGTACATGTATCGACTGTGTTGGTTCACACTAAATACTCTTTAATACAGTGGAACAAATCCATTAAAATAAAGTGTACCAGATAAGTATACATCCATATTACATGTATGTCCTCATTCTCAAGTCTTGAAATGTGCTACTACAGGTAGGCATAAACAGACCAACTGTGTTACTTCATGAAATAATAAGTAATGTAATAAGTGTGTACCAACACAGTTGATACATGTGCTACGTAGGGTAATGGCAGACATGTTCCAAGACACCAATGACACAACATACATGTAATATGTAATTGTAAGTACTTAACTGGTACATTTCATTTTAATGGGTTTATGCCACTGTATAAAGAGCAATAAGTGTGTACCAACACAGTTGATATATGTACTATGTAGTGAATTAGTAGATCTGTTCTAAGACATTGAAGACACAACATACATGTCATATGTACATGTAAGTAATTAACTGGTACACTTAATAGGTTTATTCCACTGTATCAAAGAGTAACAAGGTTGTAGCAGCACAGCTGATACATGTACACTGAAGACAATGAGGCCTTGACTGGAGCTAAGAATGGTTTGTATATCAAATCTATCATGACCAGATTTACCCTATCCAGCAGGTCTCAGGTCAGCTCTTTGCCTCTGATGAAAATGTAGGCAAATTGGCAAAGTTTTGTAAAAGCACTAAGTATTACAATGTAACAACTATATGTAGGTACCCACAAATACATAATGCAAGTACAATGATAGTACCTGATAGTACATGTTGTTACACAGGTTGTACCACTGTACCTAATTAGGTTGGTACACTGTAACAGCGACACATTAAAATAAAGTGTTACCAAATATGGAATATAGAAGAAACTCGTAATTTTGCTACAACATAGCAGTTGCTGGTGGTGCTTTCAAGTTGTCCAGAGTGCTAACAAGCATCTTATCTTAACGTGTGACTCAGACTCAACAGGTCTAACTGACCGACCTCCCTGGTCACAGCGTGTGTGTGAGAGCCCGTGTGAGGAGATATTGCAGGGTGGGTGGATAATCCCCTCCCCATAGGCCTCTCTGAGAGGTGATATTTATCAAGGTGATCACACTGCCCTCGCCCACGCGGCTCTGAACCTGACACCACCTTCTAAAGCGCCGCAGCGGCTCATGGCCCGAGGGGGTCAAGCTCCCATAAAGCCTGGGGGAGGGTGGACACGGGTGGGGAGGGCAGGGGCAGGACGGAGGGAGGCGCGACGGTGCGGTGCGGCGCGGGGGAAGGTTTCGACTTACCAGGGCTTTTGTCTCCTCCTCGTCTTTATAGTAGTAGAGCTGGTCCCCGCGGAGCACGAACCAGCGCGTGTGCCAGGTCTTCACGAAGCCGCCCTGCTTCCTCAGCCAGCCACAGCGGAGCGTCGTGGGCTGCCCGCGGCCGCGGCGGGGGCTGGTGCCCCGCGACACGTCCAGCTCTTCCATGAGCAGGACGCTGGGCTTGCCTGCAGACACAACAAAGTCACCAAGTCACAAGAGGACCCCACGCGCACTGACCAAACATTAGGATATCATAAGGATCCAATCTCTCTCTCTCTTTTACCCTCTCTCACTCTCACTCTCTCAGACACATTTGCCCTCATTCCCCCTCTTCTCTCCATTCCACCTCATTCCACCTTTTCTTTAATCAGAGCAAGTGCAGAGCCCCTGCTGTTCCACACTCCACAGTCAGAATAGAAACAGTTCTCACAGTGCACTATCTCTACTGCTGAACAAACACCTGCTCACAACAGGAAGGGGATCTCTGCTGCCTTAGCTCTCTCATGCACACACACTCACCACACAAACATACTCACCACACACACACACACACACTCTGTGGCACCTCATGATTTGAATATCCTTTCATAGGCAAATGGTTTATAAGGCATGAAATAATGCAGGCGGTGGCGTGGCGACTGAAACTCAAAGAATCCGAAGCCAGACAGTGAATACCCAAAACATCACACAATCACAAACACGCAAATGCACATGCCCACACACAAACACAGAGAGACAAACACAAACACACACACACACACACACACACCAAGGACTCACAGCCCTTTCACTAACCTCTGATCCCTTTATTAGCTAAGGCTATAGGCCACAATTTACACACAGTCAGACACCCTGTTTGATACTCAAGGTCAAACCCTGAGCTGTGGACATTTGAGCCTCATGCAGCAGGAGGAAAGACTGCAGCGTCTTGGAGCTTGATAGTCTTTCCAATCCTGTAGGTCAGGTCAACAGTACAAGCTAGAGCGCTGGTGTTTTTAAATGGTGTAAGGTGTATGAGAATAACAGAGAGAGAGAGAGAGCGAGAGAGGGAAATAGAGAGGGAGGGAGGAAGGGAGAGCTAGAGCCCAGCGGACTGTTGGAGACATTAGAGAGAGGAGAGAGTCCACAGCAGCGCCTTCCAGCTCAGATAAAAACAGCAGTCGTGAGACTGTGGCCAGGAGCCACAACCACCGATGTGTTCCTGCCTGTCTGTGGACCCCCACGCGCTCTAAGCCTGGACACCAGAGGTGTTACTGCACCAAAGTAAATAACTAGAAAAAATTAATGAATAAATCCTTTGACATTGAGGTCACACGGGAGGTGCAGTGGAGATGAGTGACATTTATTCCGCCGATTGTCTGACAGCCAGGCTGGCATGTGTGAAGTCTGGACCTGAGTGATTTCTCCGTCCTGATTTGGCGCTGTGATTCAACCTTCAGCAGGCTCAGAGGGAGAACATTGTCTGGCTCAGCTGCCATGTCAACAGGCTCCTGACTTGCTGTGTCCACCATCTTCCCGCATATCGCTATCATGTCACAGCTGTCAGTGTGGATTTGCTGCTAACGGACTCAGCATAAGTGAATGTTATTTACTTGTGTGTGTGTGTGTGATGTGTGTGTGTGTGTGTGTGTGTGTGTGTGTGTGTGTGTGTGTGTGTGTGTGTGTGTGTGTGTGTGTGTGTGTGTGTGTGTGTGTGTGTTTGTACTCCACTCATTTCGCCAGAGTACATGAATCCCTGTCCGTCCACCTGGGGCCAGGCCTGGCAGCCACAGACTGGCCCTGTTTTCTTTGCTCCACGCAGACCATCAAAAACAAACATTTGGTGTCAGATGAGACAGCGCTTCACAGCGCTTCCCTTAATAAATCTATCACCCTGGAAAGGACACCATTTTCTGACAGCAGGATGGCAACACTTGAGTCGAGACGTCTCATGCTCAGTGATTAAGCACATGTGTAACCAATATCAGAGCCACAGCTCTCAGAGGCCTCTGCCCCAGACATAAGGGATTGGAATGAAGATGAAAGTGGGATGTCAGTGCTGTTCTAAGGATTGTTCAAAAACATCTATACATCAAACATCAACAACAAAAACCTGTACATGACAGACAGGTTTGTACCAGAGCCTTTCGCTTGCCAACATGGTCAAATGATCTCAAGCAGGCTGCTTTTCCATGGCTCATTTGACATCGCTATAAACAACGGGATGACTTTGGGCTCTGTGTTGTGATGCCAACACACACCGCCAGTGAGTGAGTCCCACAGTGAGTGACCCGGGTGGGTGAGTGTGCGAGGCCAATGAGGTTGCAGGAGATGCTGTCGTCAGCTCGTTGCTTCTGCCACGCTGTCACCAGGGCTCTCCCCCGACCGCTCCAGCAACAGCGGGCTTCCAGATGAGTTCCAGATGTGGTGCGGGGGGGGGGTGGGGTGGGGGGTGCAGCAGTCTGCTCAACAAGTGCTGCGCTGGGCTGGGCTGGGCTGCGCTGGTGTGTGTGTGTGCTGTGCTCTGGTGTGCTGCGGTGAAGTATGGAGAAACCCCAGCAGGCTGCTGACTGTTCCACTGGCACCACACCCCTCTAACCCCCCTCCATAACATCCTGCACCAGCCCCTACACACACACACACACACACACTACTCAGTCTGCAGACTTCTCTGGCTTTCATTAGGCTGTCCTCAGGGATTAGTCAGCCTCTCTCAGTACTAAGGTGGGCTTTTCACCGACCAAATCAAATGAAAACACTCGGAGATTCAAAGGGCCATCTGCTTGTGGACGCATGGTGGACACAGAACAGAAGAGGAAGAGTAGAGAAGCGAAGAGCGGAAAAGAAAAGAGGAATAGAGAAGGGCACTTCTTTTCTTAGCTGGACAGCAGCTAGCTCAGCATGATACATGTAGGGCCTTACCAAACCCGCTTCATTTGTGTACCAAATTCTGTTTACTTCTGTTTACTTTTTGCAGGATCCTGCCTTTCTGTTTTAGTGCTGGTAGATTTGGCTTTATACATTTTATTAAATCTTATGTCCAATTAAAAAAAGTATTTTTAGGTGATAGGGTCTAGGGTATAGCAATGCTAGTATACAGTAACCCCAAAGATTACACATACACTTTCATGTACACTTTCATGTACATGTACTTTCATTTGATTCAAGAAATTCCAGTTGGCAGGTACACGACTTGTAGTGAGTCAGTAAGCCACTTGTGTTATGATAGCCTTCAGTGTGCATTCTAAGTATTAATCTAAGAATACTCATATGCTTCCCCGATGGCCAGTTTTAGTCTACTGTGTCTTGTGTTTGTCGTCTAGAAAGAGTATTTCCTGTTTGGTTCACTACACATTTAATGAATCAGCGCTATGTCGCTGTAGGACTTGTAAACCTACCGTACACACCTACCATACATGGTCGATGTGATTACATTTATAGCTATTCTTTCATTAACTTTGGTCAGCTGTCTCTGACAACATCTTTGATGAGCTTTTGTCACTACTGCGGGCAAAAATATTTCTTATTAGACAGTTAAATGTTGCAAATGTATTCCTCTTCTGTCATTTTATTAGTGCAATTCAGACATCAGACATAGCTCATCATAAAATGACCAAGTATGTCATGGGCAGATGTTGTAGGTGAACATAAACACACTCACATCAGACATACATCAACAAAGCAAAAAAGAAACACCCATGGACAGAGAGAAAGGCACAAGCACACACACACACACACACACACACACACACACACACACACACACACACACACACACACACACACACACACACACACACACAAATATACACCCTGGGTGGATGCAGTGTCCCTCCCTCCGTGGTGTCTTTCTGTCAAGCCACAGCTTTGTTACCATGCCAACATTCCTCATTACGCTATGTCTGTGTTTTAGACATTGGTGTATGTAGCCTGTGTGTTTGTGAGTCAGAGTCAATGTACAGACTGTGGGCAAACTATCTGTACGTTGTGTTTATGTGCCTTATATTTGGGCATGGGTGTGTGAGGGTGTTTCCAGCCTCGTGCCAAAGTCCTGTCAACATGCCATCCCTCTTAGTCTGGGATTTATCAGGCTTGTCTGCTAGAAGTGCTTACTGCTCAGCAGAGTGTCCCACGCTGTGCCTGATGGAAAAGAGCAAGCCTCCGGAGGACCCGGGCTATCTGAACCTCTGGGAGGTCGAATACATCACCCGCAAGGACATTATCAGGACGATCAGCGCTGTAAATTCAGAGCGTGAGTCGGCGGGGGAGCTTCTAACGCCTCTAGGTTCATTCCTAGACCACGTCCGCCATATATCCACTTGGACTCCAATAAAAGCGCTCGCAGTTTACCACTTTTAATACACAAACGATCACAGAGTTGGCCCCGAGTCAAAGACGAGAGGAGAATCCAGTCGAGTTGTTTACATCAGACACTTCAAACAAAAGGACCTGAGAGGAAGTGATGGTCTACCAAAACAGCCCTGAAGGGCTTCTCCATGCTAATTGAGTCTGTGACATGGAAATGATTTGTCCAGACATGAGATGGGTCTAATGCGTGTGTGTGTGTGTGTGTGTGTGTGTGTGTGTGTGTGTGTGTGTGTGTGTGTGTGTGCGTGTATTGGGCCAGGGGTCCCTGTGTGTTTGGCCTCGTGTGGCATGTGCCTTTTCAGAGGGTGACGGGGGCACTCGGGCCCCCCAAACACTGTGGCACTGTCTGGTCTAAAAGAGCTTATTGATGAAGTTCATGAATAAAATATCCACTTCAGTCTGGCAAATGGCTGCCTAGGAGAGAGAGGGGACTGGCTGGGAGGACATCGAACTTGTATTATTAATGACATTTTCGTCCGAAGCCAGACTCACACAGAAAGAGTACAACAATCGAAATTAAAATATTGGCATTTTAATAGAATCGGTCTACATTCTGATATATGAGGAGAGAGGTGGAATGTGCGCCAGACAGCGAAGAGGAGAGAGAGAGATTCATATTTCCATCACTGAAGCTACTCAGAGGACACTCAACTCACAACATGTAACAAAAGAACGGCAACTGGAAGAGGTGATCTTCAGTCTCCAAGAAAAGACACTGCTGCAAAGCTGCAATCGCTAACCTCGCTTGGCTGCAAGTCTTGTATTTGTAAACAGGAAAGAGAATTCCTGATGGCTGCAGAGAACCAGAGCGAGCTACACGGCCGCTGTGGTGCTCATCTGCTGATAGTGCTTATCCTACATGACTGGTCTCCATATGCTATAAACACTCAGCATCCAACAGAATTGAAGGCTAATTCACTGACAAGGAGCACTTGATTCAGAACTGCTACAGAATCCACAAAAGGCACAAGAGTATCTCTTTATCTCCTCTCTGGACCCTTCTTCTTGCTCTCGTCTGAAGTGCAGCATTAGAATTCCACCTGAGTCCTCGCTGTGGTACTCAGTAAAAAGGGGGGGGGGGGGGGGTGCCCTTGCTCATTTCAGCTTGACTTTGTACAGTTGACACATTCCACTTTCAAGACTGTAAAAAAGCCTCTGAGCCTCTGAGGTCACAAGCATCTGCCCTTTAAATGCTAAACATTTATCTTGGCTGGGGCTGACCAATCCTGCTGGACTGGCCTTAGATCACACAACCAGCAGTGTAGATGAGGACTATCTATGAAAACTGTTACTGAGAACAACCAGGATAACACAGCACCTTAGGCCAGCAAAACCATCCCTGCTGTGACTTGACCATACAGTTTGATTTATTGCCCATTTATACCACAGGATTCACAAAAAACAGCCTTTGTCCATTATGAAATTGGACGAAGATCAGGAAGTTAAATTAGATTTAAGTTACCATTTCAGAGCTCTTAGGGATTGTTTTCTCCTATGGAAACAACACTGACAACTAAACCTCTCTCAGAGAGATTGATTATGGTACAATGTATGTCACTATTTTTCAAAGTAATGCATCCATATCAAATAAATCTGGAATAAGAATGTTCTACCCTTTTATATGAGGTCAGGCACTGTCCTGTAACTGGATTAAGAATATAAATCGTCTACACACAATGAGTAAATCCTGGACTTGGTCGCAGCTCTGTTTTCCCATGGCCATTCTGTGAGAGTGATGGTGAGGCAGAGAGACAGAGCGTCGTCTCCTGGGTAGTGGGTCATGATGGGGGAAACTAGGCTGTATTCCAGCGAGTGTGTACAACGTCCTGTGGGTGACTGAGTATCTAGTTGACGCTGTCCCAGCAGGGAACAGACAGTGCAGAAGATTGCCAAAGATGAAAAGAGAGGGGGGGGGGTTGTGGCAGAAGGGAGAGGGATGTAAAGAGAGGGATGTTGGAGTTGGATAAGTACATTAGCAGTGGAGTGTGTTGGCAAAGGGAGAGAGGAAGAGAAGAGAGAGAACGATATGGGGGGGGGGGGGGGGGGGGCTGGCAGGGTTCAGACCTGGAGAGATGGAGCAGCAGATGAGCTCCAGTGGAGTGATGGAGGAGGAGGGGGGGGGGGGGCATGGAGCTGTGACCCATCTGGGCTTCTCTGTAAAAGGATCCCCCCTACTGACAGAGGGAGAAAGGGGGTTGCCAGTGCCCTGGATCAGTCAGGCTTTAGAAGATCATCTCTAACCCTACTCACAGGTGGCATGCCCATTGGCACAGGAGGGGTGGATGCCAGTCCAACGTTCAGAAGAACGCCATTTTCATTGTAACATTTATAGCTGAACGTGTCTGGCCAGTCTCTTTAGTAAAATGTAGATTTCATTATACAGGGCAATAGTGTTCTCTTCACAAAGTAAAAAGTTCACCTCAACATTCATTACCCAACAAATATGCAAACCCATGCAAATGAAGTTGCTATGTGAGATGACACTTCATCAGAGAGAACATGAGAGTGTCCAGCTCTTCCATGTCTCCTAACTGACAGCATAGCTGGGGAGAGCAGGGGGGGTGCCGGCTGCAGTCTGGAGGTGGCTATTGACAGTGAGGTGTGGGAGAGTGCGGGGAGGTGGCTATTGACAGTGAGGTGTGGGAGAGTGCAGGGAGGTGGCTATTGACAGTCTGGGGCTGGGGAGAGTGATGGCACTGGGGTATTGGCTTTCTCTGCTTGCTCAGTGTGTTTGCGCTAGAGCAGGGGAATGTGACAGGAACCTCCGTACACAAAAAGGCAGGCTCCGTGTTTGACATAGCCCCGCCTGGAGTCCCACGTATGTGGGAAAAGTGACAGCTCCGCTTTCACGGACCCTCAGTTTCAGGATCTAGTCTACTGGAGTGATATGACTGATGTAATTTACAAAGTTAAGGCTATAGTTGTTGTGTTAATGTTTTCTCTTCCTTAAATGAAAGTCCATATCCAGGTGTCTTGAGCTCTGGGCAGAACTTGACAGCGTGAATGGCTGAAATACACAGTACAGTAAAATTGCTGGCTGTTTATGACGTATTAAAAAAAGCCCGCAGGGGAGACGAGCCGTGATGACTTTGATAATCTACGGTGCGCTTGAGCACTTAGGACCTCTGATGAATCCCTGGTGAATTGTGGTCATGAATTCTTTATTTCACATCGATGTGGTCTTTTTTCGCGTCGGCCCTTGTAACCGGGCAGCCGGAGCCATTATCCTGGCCATCTGTTTGTCTGTCTATGTCTTGGGGAGAGCCGTCCGACAGCTGCTGGCGGCACAGGCAGAGAGCAGGAGCTGGTTAACAACTAATGTTCCGCCAGCTCAGCGGTCTCCCACACATAACATCCATAATGCATACGCTATCAAAGCTACATAATACACACAATAATGGGAAGAATATTACACATACACCTTATATTACATCATTACTGAGAAAACTGTTCCAATAAGCTCATTAAATTTGATATGTCTGACCTCTTGGAAGTAGACAATGTTGTTACTCATCTAACCACAGCATACATCAACATCTAATTGCCATGACCGTAAAGGTAAACACGCCATGACGGCTTTCAAATTCATCATGAAAGTAATTTGAGCCAGAGCCATTAATTACACGCCACTGATTGTCTATTCACCAGATATCTGGAACAATGAGGAAACACTGCACATTTATGATCTTAGTGAAGCATTAGAGCCATTTAAGACTTTAATCAAACCTATTTTCAAAACAAATTCAGTAACACCAGTCTACAGCCATTGAGAAGAGCAGAAGTTCCTTTAAAACATCTGAACACAAGAACACAATGGCTACTGTACATCATCCACTGGTGTCTTGCCACTTGCTTGTACCATCCATAACAAACTGAACAAAACTGTTGAAAAGGGCAAGCCTTTAAATGGGGAATCCTTTTCCCGCATTTGAATGGGTTGAAACGAGGAGACAAAAAATCTCTGTGCAAAACAATCCATATTTAGTATTGTGGATTGGTGATGACTTCCGATACATTCACATTGCAATCACATACCACAATTGATGAGCCACATTGTGCAACCACCTTCAAGCTCAGCTATGTTAGATCAAGAAACACATCAAAGCAGAGTAAAATCTATCAAGTGAAATTATGAAAAAGAAAAAAATCTTTATTATACCGGCCCAATCAAAACCTCAGTCATGGTAGTATGTGGACAAAACATACACTGCTGTTCAAAACCATGCTATCCAGTATGTGAGCTCAGGTGCTGTGTTTTACTGTGAGGAGCTGCCAAAAGCCCTCCAATATACCCAGATAGACATATTTGTGTTTAGCAGCTTATTTCCGTAGTAGTTAGACACTTTTAAAGGCCAGATGAGCTCCAGTTGTGGCATTGAAAGACATTGAAGTCCGTTGGTTTTTTAATGGTCCTGCCCACTGCTCAGGAGCCTCTACAAGGAGACCAAGGGGACAAGTGACAAGATTCCCTCTGACAGCTGCCATGGCTCCATAAACAAGAGATTTCTGGTTGTAGTGCTTTTGGAGATTTGCAGTGAAGCCCCAATTTGTACATTTCTGGTGGTCCACAAAGCACTGTGTTCTTTCCCCTGAGACTGTCTGGAGAGGAAAGACACACACACACACACACACACACACACACACACACACACTTAAAGTAGAGGTGGAATGGGGTGGAATTCTTTCTGAATGGTCTGATCTGTTCAAACATGGCAGTTAGCAGCAAGGTAAGATCAATCACCTTGACAGTCCTGCAGCCGGAGGGGCCCTCGGAAGAAGCACGTTAAAATAGCGCGCTGCCGAGCGCCACTCTGAATGAAGCGCCCAACAGACGTATATTACATTCCCAGTCCTCTACAAGGTCTATCTGTCCTCAGAGGAACAAAGCACTTCACATAATTAGTTATCGTATCAGAAGCCTTAAACAAAAAGAAAATCAAGACTTCTGAAAGACGCTCCGGGGCCAGAGACACTAGACACAGTTTGAGTTGTGCTTTTCACTTCCCTGTGATGCAGTAAATTGTTTAAATAGACTCTGGTGGTATCCAGGGGGGTGGGTAGCAGCAGTGCCCACACGGTAGACTCAATGGTGAAGACAAATATAACCCTGCGGTGGGCCAACACAGTTGCTGTGGAACTGGGGTAAGGGGGTGGGGGTGGGGGGTGGGGGGTCTGGAGGTAACGAAAGGCAGCGGGCCTCTGCTAGGGTGGTGTTGCGAGTGTGGGGGGTGTGAGGTGCTCTCATGTGTACGGAGTGGACAGAGGTCATGAGGAGGTCGAACCCTGACGTCCAGCACTGAGAAGCAATCCGGGGGCCACAGAGGTGTGTGGTGGACACTGGTGAGCACATCACTGAGAATGATGTCACTACCCGGGGCGGTTTCCAGGGCAAGGCACTGCGGCTTCACACTTCTGGGTGATTTTTCAATATTTTGTCTGAAAAGGGAGATCGTTATGAGAACCCCTGGCCTCTACTGTACCTCTCTCTAGAACTTCCAGATCTCATTTACACTGTACAGGAGATTTACATATCTAACACTCCGAAGAATTCCCATATACCCACATACTCTTTCCACTTGCTCTACTCTTCAAATGTCTTTGAAGGGACACCAGGCAACGTTTTCGTGTTAATTACTCATCTTCGTAAATCGGTATATGGTTAAATGACTCATTACAGTGCGAATGAAGACTCTCTCGCCCGCCCCTACTGCCTGTAGGAAGAATATCCCGCTTGCAAGTTCAGTGTACCCGCCAAACGAAGCAGGATGAATTACATCCTGCATCCACAGCACAGAGGCAGGCTAACGAAACACTAGAGAGTTGCAAACGTGTATATAATGGCAGAGCTGGCGAAAAAGCAACGAAAACCCTTGACGGAAGATGCAAAGAAAAGGAAAAGAGCTTCAGACCAAGCGAAGGGGGAGTTTCTTAGAGATTAAGCATCAGGCTTGCCTGGTGTCCCTTTAAATGTCTTCTGAAAGTTTCCATGAATCCATTTGAAACTAACACAAGCAACTGACTCACAGGTTAAATGTACTTTACTCTCCCCAGCAAGTCTGCTGGATTCTTGCTAATGCAGCCTGTGACAAAGCAGGCCCTGGACTCTGAGTCATGCATGACAGAGACATGGAGAAATGAGCCTCTGCCAGTTAGAGAAGACATCATAGAAAAAAAGAAAAAGAAGAGCTGTCTATTTTCGTCTGCAAAGACATGATTGTGTCAACGCGTGTGAGGAGACATTATGGAAATGTCAGAGGAAATCATTACTCAGTTGTTTTGTTCGAGGAAAGCGAGGACTTGCTGTCCAGTGTCCAGTCATGCTGTGTTCGAACTTCGAAAGTAGGATGATAGAGGATGATATGTCTCGGACAAAGCCACTGGTCTTCCAGACAAAACAGGAAGCATCCTGAAGATAACTGCATCTGACAGGGCCGTTTTACTGGGCGCACTCCAGTCAATACAGGCCACGAACTGGCTGGAGTTCAGTAGCAGAGACACTCTGAGCACAGAACACACCAACATCCCTGGTGAGCCTGCACATAAACACACTCACTGACACACACACACACACACACACACACACACACACACACACACACACACACACACACACACACAGTCCTAAGGCTCTGTACAAACAAATAGATTTGTCTGTTATTATGGAGTTAACACCCTAAAATCAGGAGCTATCTTTGAGTTTCCACTGCAGTGTATTTGCGTGCACCTCCCACTCCCATCCCACCGTATGAATAAAGCAGTCAAATAAAGCTGAACAACTCTAGAAATAAGCCTGCCATCCCATACTGCACTTGTGTGGGTCCTCCTCTGTCATGTCATAGAGTCTAATCTCAGAGCGCTCCACTTATATATATCACTTTCAGATCCCATTGTAATTTCAGTGCCACATCTCATCTACATAACTTCAAACACACCCTCCCTACATACATACAGTACAGAATGTATTGATATTTATATCCCTCTTTTCCCTCCTCCTCTATCCACCCCTCCCTCCCTCTCTTCCTCTCCTCAGGATGAACAGATATCACAAAGCCGGACCTGGCCGCCCACGACAGCTGACAGCAACCTGATCTCAGGGTATTGCAGCGGAGCCCAGGCTCTGCAGACATTCCTCACGCAGCTCCCCTCCGCTCTCCCTCACCGCCCGCCGCACTCTCTCTCTCCTCTCTTCTCTCTCCGACGCTTATTTACCTTCATTATCTGTCGTTCCCTCATCCCTCCCTCCCTCCCTCCCTCCCCCCCTCTCTTGCACCAGAGCTCTCAATCTTTGCCTTTCCTTCACACCTCTGCACAGCTCCTGCAACCAGACAGTAATGTCTACCATCCAGGGTCTCTCTCTCTCTCTCTCTCTCTCTCTCTCTCTCTCATTCTCTCTGTATGTGTGTGTATACAGTATGTGTGTGTGTGTGTGTGTGTGTGTGTGTGTGTGCGTGTGTGACAGTCTCTTTGTTACTCTCACTCATTATGTGTCTCTCTCAAGTCTTTCTCTTTCAGTCCCCCTGTTCCTATGGTGAAGACATACCAAGTGCCCGCCGCCCCCCAACGGTTGATGCGCTTCTTACCATCTTTAGTGCTCGGCCCAGTGTTCAGTGCCCGGCCCCTCTCCCTGGCCCCCCTCTGTGTCTACAGCAGGCACAATCAGGCACAAAGACCCACTCCGTGCCCTCGGGAGAGCTCCATGGGACAGTGACAGAGACATCACCCTCCCTCTGATGTTACACTCACACAAACACACATTCCACACAGCCAGGACACCTGATACACCACATTCAGCACCAAATGGATTTCTCTCGTCTGTGAATAGTACACAAGTGTGAGACCCAAGTGTGTGTGTGTGTGTGTGAGTGTGTGTGTGTGTGTGTGTGTGTGTGTGTCTGCGTGTGTCTGCGTGTGTCAGCGTCTCTGTTTCTATGTTTGCTTCTTTGAAAGTACCAAATACTTCTGGTGTCCTTGAAATTCAAGTTTAACACAAGCCAGACTGTACCCCATATTATATGACCATTTTGTAGTTCAATTTGCACTCCCTTCTGTCTCCAATGTCCTCCCATCTCATTGGACATTTATCTGATCATTACTTAGATGCGTAGAAGCCATTAGTTACAGTCTGTTACAGAACTTCTACCAATCCAGTCATCAACAGCAATACCTCTTCTCACTGGTGACAAGTCAGGCAGCAAGAAATCGATTGAAATGTCACCAAATCCCACTGAAATTCCTCTCAAGAGAAACTTGTCCACCACAACCCAATCCAGAAATTCCCTAAGCTGTGTTTTTATGCCTGAAAATAGTTGGCTTCTAGCTGCAACAGCTTAGTAATTGGCACTGCTGGTGCAGAGAAGTGAAACCAGCTCAAAAGCACAGTGCAGTTTGAGGAGGCATGGGTTTCTGTGTGCAGGGGAAATGACACACACACAGAAATAGTCCCTGACTCAGAAACATCTGACGAATGAAAATCTGACCGTTAGACCCCCATCACCATGCTCACACACACACACAAAATACTGCTCTCCTCATGAAGAAGGTTTATACATAGACATGATAAGAGAGAAAGCAGCAGAAGCAGACAAGTCATCCCTGTCATAGTGCACACACATGGACACAGACACAACTCAACAACACACACACACACACACACACACACACACACACACACACACACACACACACACACACACACTGATAGCTTGCGACCCTCTCTCTGCCATTCTGATAATGAGTGAAAAGGGGTGAGAAGACCTGTCCAGTGAAGAGATATGACCTCTAAACATTACACACATACACGGACAGAGACATATTTACACACACACAGAAATACACTAGCCACAAACTGCAACACTTAGACTTAACCACTCTTGCTATATGTAGTCACAAACTTTAACTTCCTCAACAACACATATACTTCTTCAGAAATTAACGGCTTAACCATACACTAAGCACAGGTGTACCTATTGCCAGATGCAGTTCATACGCACAAGTCAAGCACGGGAGTTTACACAGGCATGTAAACAAAAGCAGAGACTGCTCTCAAAGAAGTGCATACCTCTGAAAACCAGCTCTTCACCGGACGCAGTCTCACTGTCCTCTTCTCTCTCGGTCTCTCCTTACACAGCACACACGTAAAATCCACTGGCACACTCTTCAGAGAACAGCACAGTCCAAACGAGAGAGAAGGAGATCCAACACTGTAGTCACCTCCATGTGCCTGAGCGTACAGACTGAGAGGGGAGAGTGCGAACCAGACTGAGAGAGAGAGAGAGAGAAAGAGAGAAAGAGAGAGAGAGAAAGGGAGAGAGAGAGAGGGAGAGAGAGAGAAGGGGGGAGGAGGGAGAGAGCGAGGGCTGTCATAAACTTTTCCCCTGACTGCTCAGACCATCTGCATGCACCGAGTCTCTCGAGGGACGGCAGCCGCGATCAGCCGAGCAAAGCCACCAGGGGCTCAAGGGGCAGCCCTTGTGTGTGCACTTGCATTACACCCCCCCCCCCCCCCACACACACACACACAACAATATACCAGCCCAAATTATGTTCATAAACACAGAAGTATGACAGGCTGTGTGTGAGAGGGAAAGAGATAAGGAAGGGGTGTGACTACAGATTGTTTGTGCGCGCGCGCGTGTGTGTGTGTGTGTGTGTGTGTGTGTGTGGGTGTGTGTGTGTGTGTGTTGTGTGTGTGTGTAAAATCTCATGTCGTGAGACAAGTCGTGTTTTTTTAGCTTCTGCAAAATCACTCACTTCACACTCTCAGATTTAACACACAAGTCTGACAGAGTGTTCCCACCACCAAGTACAAATACAAACACTTTTTTCACTAACTCAGCTTGTCAGTCACAGTCAGTCACAAAGTCAGAGCTCCGTCTCTCTCGCTCTCTGGAGGCAGCAGCAGGTCCCCCCACAATCTGTGTGTTCCCTGGAGTGAGAGCATAGCACTGGGGTAAGCCCCTACTGTTGACCTCACATACCTGTCAATCACTCATTAACACAGACATGCACACAACACTCACGTATACACATGATAGCACGCACATACAGACACAGATACACACACACACATGATAACATGCACGCACATACAGACATAGATACACACACACACACACACACACACACACACACACACACACACACACACACACACACGTGTGCATTCTCACACCCACAGACATTTCCACATACATTCCAGTGTGTTGCTGATTCCCGGTGAGGAGAGTTGTTTCCACACATACCACATCATTACCGTAAATCCCATACCTGCATCACCTCACCTGTCCATGCTTGCTTTCCCTCACTACACTCCAATCACCCACTGACATAATACAACTGACTTGTGCGCTCATCCTTGCTATAGTCAAGTACACCCACACTTCACAGTGTTTCAGTGGTCAGTAAGAGTCAGTAAGATGAAGGCATCAAGTAGGTTATGAGGTGGAATCAAAACGTCTGCCCCTGCACAGGGGACATTGGGCTGGTCGCCCAGCAGAGGAAAGAGGCGAGAGTGTCACGTGTGATTGACAGCATGCTGTCCCTGATCCTACCCTAGGTCCTGTGTCTGTCTGAGCCAGAGGTGACTGATGGGGAACTGCCTGCACAAACAGGGGAGGGGCCGTGTGTGTGTGTGTGTGTGTGTGTGTGTGTGTGTGTGTGTGTGTCCCTTGCCCAGCCACTGCACCAGCTGAACACACACTGTATAGGGGACAGTGGGAAGTGTGTGATGTTTGCTGCATAGATTTATAGCACTGACATTCCTGTACTTATAGGGTGAATCAGAGGGGTCTCAAAGGATCTCTGGGTCTCACACACAAGCATAGGCTATACACAATATGTATTAATAACAGACTAACCAATTTAGGAGCTAATATGCAATGATGACAATGGTTACATATCCATTCAATTAACTTTCCAAAATGAACAGATGACATATTGCAGTCAAGTAATGGCTGTTTGTCATACTATCACTTACTTTACTGATTCAAAATCCTGATCTGTATAATGTCTCAAATTTAACCTGCAATTCTGTGTTTGAAATAAAGTTTTTAAAATTGTATTTTAGTTGCATTCATTTATTGGTCACTTTATGTTGGCTGAACACATACCCACCATAAGTCAATGGGCACCACTGACGCATACAACACACTTACTGTATATTCATGCAAAAAGGTACAAAGAATAAAGGTAGTAGGCAGAGAAAGCCATAGCTTCAAACACACATGCATACACATGTCAAATATGTATGGCTAGCCATCCGCCACTACATTCCAGAGTTTTGACATTCCTGGAACTCCTTATCTTCTAAACCATAGATAACATTTCTAGCCAGAACATGATGTATATCCACATTCTGCAACATCACAACAATAGAAAACAGACTTGGATGAGAATAATCTTAACCCCACAAGATTGATATTGCCACAAATACAGCATCCAAATGAAACATGAGTTGAAAACACCCACATGGAGTCTCACTAAAAGCAATTTAACTGGATATTAGACAGGTATACAGTACATGTAAGCAAATAAGAGTGATATATTTCAAAGCAGATGCTTTGATGTCTTTGGCACTGACTGCTATTCATATCTTTTCACAAGTGAAGAACTCTCGGGATGAGCTCTGACTGACATGAAAAAAAAATCTATACAGAGTTGTGGCTTTACCAAAGATTCTACAGCACGAGGCTCCAACACAATTTCATCAGAAAACTACGTTTTGCCCCAGGAGCTGTGGCTGCCTGGCTCTGCTATCAAGGACATGAATTACCATCTTTGACAACATTAAAGTCAAACTCTTGCCAACTTGTTTTCACCCTAAATTATTCAGAAAACCACCTTGCTGTTGGTCATGGGTATCAGACTATGATGTTCATCTTTTCAAGAGAACATAATACACAAGGGTTCACTGTTACATTGGGCCAAGAATGAGGCACCTGGTTTCCTTCCCAGGAATATCCTCTTCTAGATAAAAGTTGTATACCTGTATACCTGTAGCTATCCCAACATTTTCCTGATAACTGCCACACTTCCACAGTTGTAGACTGAAGAATTTAACTCTTCATCAGACGTTTGTATTTCTTCCTGCTATAACAGCTAAATATTTGATGATAATTTGTAGATGTATTTACAAATTCCCTTTCTTTGTTTTTGTTTAAGTAATTAGTATATTACATTCCATGTGTCATTTTTAATTGCAAAATTAAAACACAAACTGTTCAGAAATATAATCAACAGAATTTAAAACAACAAGTCTTTGTAAATATTTACATATTTTCGTGGCAAAGGTCATCACTACACACTGTGTCCATATGGTTGCTTTCCCCTCCATTACATCCCAGCTAACGGCAGAGAGAGAGAGGAGAGATGCCGAGACACTCAGGTCTCATTAATCACCATGGTTACAATGGGCCTCCGTGTTGATGATGTGCACGCGCTGCCCACCGTGCCACAGCTGTTGACCACAAGGTTCCCACAGCCCTCAAGGAGACTTTCAGGTCAAACAGCTGACTAGATGAAGCCAGGCTCAGGGCAATGGAGTTACTAGAGCAATTTGAGTTTGCAGTGCAAAGGAATACAGCCAAGAATATGGTCCCATGAGTCTTATGTGAAATTTGCACATTTTATTGCACTATTTGCAATATTTATATTTCTGCCACTTAGAAAAGAATAAGCCACAAACTAAGTCAAAATTCTGAGACACTAAGACATTTTGAGATTGGCCTACTTAGTCAGAATGTTCAGATCCTATGTCAAATTGTTGAGATAAGAAGTGTCAATGCAATGCAAAGTCTCAGAAATTTGACTTTGAGTCTCAGAATTCTGACTTTTCAAATGACTTTAAAAAAATATATTTTATCAAGTGGCGGACACTGGCTTCCATACTGATAGACACAACAAGTTTCTGGTTATAGATAACAATGTTACATCTTAACCAACATGAAAAACTCCCAGCTGCATTTGTCTGAACGGGTATCTGGCAAACTACAATGAGGAAGCCGGAGGTTTACAACTATCAATAGTGTTTTCAAGCAGGGGGGTTGAGAGTGAGAGAGAGAGGGAGAGAGGGAGGAGGTTAACAAGATTGTCCAGTAAAGTAAATCGCTATACACATCAGTTAAATATATTTATCACCCGGAGAGAAGAAATACTCTTTTCTGATTGGCTGGCGGGTGGCCTTTAATTCTGAATAACAGGACACCGTTCCATATCAATGCTTATGAATGGTAACTATAACAACCATAGTAGGACGACGGTTGCAGCGCTCTAGAATCTTTTGGTTGCAGGCTTCCCAACAATGGAATCAACTGTAAACAAGCTAACTGTCCATGTATGCTAAAGTTGTACAACAAGCTGAACTAGTGAGCTTCTTTTTAAACAGAACCGCGTGTTTCCAGTGTTTACTCCGCTGCGCGTCGGGGAGTTTTTGCCCCTCGCCCTCGTCCATTAATTCCGTAGGCTATAACAGGACACCTCGGCGGCCGTTATCCCTTAAATACAGCATATGGTTGGTTGCTCCTATTCATAATAGTTTGTTTATGAATAAAATGGTCTTTCCAAATATAGATTTGTACTCTGAGAATGAAGACAAGCCTGATTTAACCTATTCTTTTTCACAAAAGCACCCATTCCTGCTCCTATGATCCTGCTATCCACAAGGACACCCCAGGCTTTTTCCACCCTCTAATACAAGGCTCTAATGGTTTCTCCTCTTTGCTGGACGTACACGTACACTGTTTCTGTAAAGGACACACAAAAAGGAACTAAAAATACTATGTCACTGCAGATTTCTCATGTTTGGACAGAGGTCATATATCCACAAAATGTTGATTCTATTCTATCTGAATCTGGCTCTTGCTGAAAATAAAAGTGAGAATAAAATGTGTTTACACAGAAATGGAAATCAGAACTGATCAGTGTGTGCTTTACTGAACGGTGACAAAAGCCCCACACCATTTTTCTAGTGTACTTCTGTCTGAATAGCAGCAGCAATATACTGTAACTGAGTTCTCAAAACAAATTTGAGAGAAGCTCTGGGATTTTTAACACAAGCTGTGGTCATCTTACACAAACTATTCCAACTCAGCTGGTTTCCACTTCCACCACAGCCTTTAGCTTAAGGGCTTGGTCAAACCCCAATTTCTCAATCACCACCTGCCGTCTTTCTTCCAATTAGGAAGTACAACTGACGTGTTTGCCGGGAATCATCTCTCAGTCGCTAGCTTTAACTGCCTGATGCCGTCATCAATGACTCAAAACTCTCAAATATATCCTAATATATCAGAACCCGATTTTGTTGTGAAGGTGGATGATGGTGGGCACTTGTTTACATTTGGTTCCACTGTTGCAAAGCCTGTCTGTTGCTTGTTCAACCACTGTTTACTATGGTTGTTATAGTTACATGTTTACTATGGTTGTTATAGTTACATGTTTATGAAAGAGCATTTATATGGGACAGTGAATAAACATTTTTACCAGATCTACTTCACAGGTGTCCCGATATACAGAATTAATAGTCCCCCTGTTAGCCAATCAGAAAACAGTATTTCTTGTCTCCGGGGAATAACTAACTGTATTGAGTAAGATGTAATAATGACTGTCACTCACAGATGATTGGTTGCTAATAATCAAATTACTTCCTGTTGTTTAAACCCTAGTACCATGGTTTCACAGATGTGTGAAGCTCAACAGACATCCATCATTCTTCACAATGTGTATTCTGTAATATCGTAAGCAATACTGAAATATTTTTTTCCATGGGTGTCCATCATTTGACTGTACTGTATTCCTTACTCCCTGAAATGACAAACACGCAACCTCAGTGACACACGATGTCATTAAGGCAACAGAGGGAGCCATCCTAAAGCAAATAAACTCCACGGCCGGCCCTGTGAGAACGCGTGGGGGCTGGAGCCTGAGTGGAGACCCTGGCCACATAACAGTCTCATCCTTTAGGTTCCCATGACATCCACGTCCCACAGGCCCTGACCCCTGAGTCACAGGACACCGGTCACCAGGGGTCATCACAGACTAACAATGTTAGATAACAGACAACAGCACTGTACGCGGGGCCAGTACTTTAAGGATGAGCACATGATGGCCGGTTGAGGGCATATGTATTGTGTACAGAAGTCACAAATCATCCACTAGAGGAGACCATTGAGGGTCAGTGGGCAGTACAGAGCCTGAGCAATGGCTGCCTCTGACCGATGAGGAGGGAGATCCAGAAGGCCTCAGGAGGATGTGTTTACAAAAGTGAGGAGAGGGAAAGAATCTGCTTATTTGGTGAGATTCCAGTGTTGACACATACCATGGAGCTGACTCAGATCATGACGTGAAATAGTCTTAGACTTCACCTGATTGTATGTTTAAATACTAAACAAGAAAGGAATGAGGACAGGAGAGAAATGTTACAACAACTTACAAATTCAGAAGAATTACGCAGAGTTTTAGAATGATGAAGACCTGTAAAAGAACTGTAAAATATCAAATAACCACAGTTTGATAGGCATAATGCATTTTCAATGGATTCACACAAGACGTAAATACAGTGTTTAGATACTTTTACAATATATTCTGATGAAGATATTATTCTGAAGATACTTGGAAAATAAGCAGACTGCACAAAAAAAACTATGAAAACCTGAATATCTATATCTATGAAAAATACTGTTGTTTTAGTCAAGACACGCTCAGCTTTGCCCTGTCCATCATATTAGACATCATCTGTGACATTCGCCAACATGCTATTTACAGGTCCCCAGACTCAGCACTACGGTGACTCACCTATGTATTTCTGACCAGTGCCCCTCTGCTGCTCCTGTGAACTGCACGCTGTGTGCTGTGTGTATCTCAGTCCTGACCAGTTGAGACACGTCTCTGTCCCCCTCTGACAGGTGCGCATGGGTCTGCTCTGGAAGCACAGACTGAGTCATATCCAAGCTGTATCAGATGACAGCCGTCACCACGGAGACTATGGCCACAAGCAGGAGTTGCATCACGCTCTGGTCCTGCTGAAAGGTGCTGTCACAGGGTCTATCCCTCGACAATGTTTACATCTGTTTTTTGGCAAGCCACCACATACACTACATCTCAGCAGTAGAGGGATATAGTGGAGGAGGGATCAGTCTGACCAACATTTTAATTTGTTCCCTGTTAAATTTAAGTATTATATTGTTTTGTATTTGTATGTCGCTTTGGACAAAAGCGTATCCATAACCATATCAATCTATCATTGTCACATCTGACTAAGTTCTATGACATAATCCAATTTGGATTTCCAATTTGACCATATTCAAGAGGTGTCAACATAATCATAAACAGTGCCTTATTTCAGTAGCAAATTAAATTATCATATTTGCTAGTAGATAACATGCTAACTAGATGTACCGCAGAGCGGTACAAAATATGACCGCCGCCCAGTCCAGCACATTTTTTCCACAAAAAGAAATCATGCTGAAAGGCCTATATGATTCTAACTGTCTCACTAAATTGCATTATCCACACTCAATTCTCACTGGTATCTGCTAGACAACAAGTACCAAAACATGATTAGTTCATAGATTTCACATGTAAAATTAATTTTATACAACCCCACCTCCATCTTGCCTGTTCATAATTCTGAGAAATTCTTGATTGTTTGTGTTATGTTTATGTTATGTGTGTGGGTGTGTGTGTGTGTGAGTGTGTGTGTGTGTGTGTGTGTGTGTGTGTGTGTGCGTGCTTGTGTGTGTGCCTGCGTATGTGCCTGTGCATGTATGTGTCATACGTATGATTACTGTGAATGTATGTGTGTGTGTGTGTGTATCTGTTTGTGCACATGTGTGCACATGAAATGGGTTAACATGACCCCTGGAGGCAAACATACGGGAAAAAAAAGGTCATCCTAGGCCCTACAGTTCTCAAGATATTCACAGAGAACTGTGTCTGCCCTACCCTCCTTTCGGGGGGTCCAGTCCAGCGGGGGGGCTACAGATCAAAACGAAAAATGACGGTTCCATGCTATCCATGTGGGGGTACATGCCCACCAAGTTTTGTGTACCCCGGTCTTTCAGTGTCCCGGGAATCCTTGTTGGTGTACGTCACTAAATGAACACATAAATTATTTTATTGTAAGGCCCCCCATGAACGAAAGTACACAAAACTTGGCATGCATTCGGAGGGTGTCATAATGATCCTACACTTTTAATTTCGTGCAGTTTTGACCTTGTCAGCCAGAGATATTGTGATGAAAACACCTAATTTTTTGCTTTTTAATTTTTAACTAGGTGGCGCTATACATGAAATAAGTGGTAATGGGATGGGTTGACATGCCCCCTTAAGACCAACATACATAAAAAAAGGTGGACTTCCTAGGCCCTACGGTTCTCGAGATATTCACAGAAAACTGTCTCCGGCCACCTACAGGCCAGTTGGTGTATAGTAACATAAATTAATTTATTGTGTGGCCCCCCGTGAAAGGAATTCCACAAAATTTGGCGTGCATACAGAGGGTCTCATAATGATCCTACACTTCCAATTTCGTGCAGTTTTGACTATGTTAGGTCACAGATACCCTTTAATTACAACACCTCATTTTTACTTTTTTGTGTTTAACTAGGTGGCGCTATACATGAAATGAGTTAATGGAATGGGTTGACATGGCCCCTTGAGATCAACATACAAAAAAAAATGGTCCTACTAAACCCTACGGTTTTCGAGATATTCACAGAAAACTGTGTCTGCCCTACCCTCCTTTCGGGGGTCCAGTCCAGCGGGGGGGCTACAGATCAAAACGAAAAACGATGGTTCCATGCTATCCATGTGGGTTTACATGCCCACCAAGTTTCGTGTACCCCGGTCTTTCAGTGTCCCGGGACTCATTGATGGAAATTTGGGCATGCGAAAAAGAAAAAAAAAAAAAACTTCTGACTAAACCTAGGCTACGCTTCGCTGCGCGGCGGTCATAATAACATCACTTAGGCCTACAAGCAATTTTCACATGACAAGAGATAAAGAGGGAATAAAGAAAGGAGAGAAAGCATACTGTTGTGATACTGCACACGATCATATTAACAATTTGAACTTCCTTTTTCATTCATTGGAACTATGCACCTTCTGAAACTCAATATATAAGACTGATAATGCCTTTCTTTACACAATAATGTAGTTAGCCTACAGGTTAAGTCATCAGCCAGACCAATTACCTCAAGCACCTGGCACTCCACAAGATCTTGGTACAACCCTACGCAGTCTTGGCACAGTGTACCACACAAACCCAGTACTCTTTCTGGCAACAGCAGGTCCTGTATGTTTACCTGTGATAATGGTTAAGAGAAGCGGCGGATATTCAAACTGGCAGCCTTTGATGCACGCTGAGCAAGGAAGCAAATGAAAGTTTTAAGTCAAGCGTTAACCTGCAGGGTGTCTGAACTAAAGCAGCAACATTGGACCCCTCATTACTCCACACAACCTCAAAGCACGACGTTGAGCAAGCATGACTTTGCATTCTAGTTCTTAACTATTATGTTGTCCCAGTCGAATGCGCCTCGTATGATAAGTGCTAGTAATTACACAGGACGTGGGACATGTTTATTTAGGCCAGTGTTTCTCAAACTTTTTCAGACCAAGGACCACTTAACCAATTAAACAAAAACTCACGGACCACCTAGCTAAAAAAAAAGAGAGTAGACCTACTTCAACAGTATATTACACAATCGGTCTACTCACTGAACCACCTTGCTTATTGTCTTTGCACTTTGCTTATTGTGTCAGAGGATTCATATGATTTAAACTGGCATATCTTACATAGACAGTGTTGCAGAACTGTTTGGATTCACATACAGTACAAGTTGGTTCAATATTGCAAACAACTCATCTATATTATATTTTACCACGTCTTCTCGCGGACCACTTGGGATAGCTTGCGGACCACCGGTGGTCCCCGGACCACACTTTGAGAAACACTGATTTAGGCTACAGGTCTAGGCCTACCTCCCATTCTGTTAAAACAGCACCTCCAGCTGTACTATACAGATAGTAGCCTAGCCTAGGATTGGATATATGAGGTAGTTAGATATCTGTTATGAAGTTAGCAAACATTGACATTAAAATAATGTTGCAGGTAGAATGAGTAGATCTGGGAAACAATTTACTAAGTGGGCCTAGGCCTGTCCTACTCATTGTAACGTCACTGAAAAAAGCAGGTGGACATGTGACCTTGTCGAACTGCGATTGAACACAGCCTTTTCATTAATTTCAAATCATATCCGATCTAGCAATATATGTAAGTAGGAGTAGGCCTAATCATGTACCGAGAATGTACATATGGGATATGTTCATTTCAGTTTTAGCATTTTAACACATTAGGCCCTGTAATTGCTTGTACCATCACTGCAATATTACACTCTGGGTACTCTACTGCCATCAAGTGGTAGCCTAGCCCTAGGCCTATATTTTCACAAAGCAGGCTACTGCTCTCAAATGATGTAGCCTATCAGCTAGAGCAGGGGTCTCAAACTCAAATGAGCTGGGGGCCACTTCTGCCAATGTCATCTGATTGGAGGGCCACATCAGTTTTAAAGAATAATACAAAAAATGCAATGTTTTTTTCAAATACTGTATTTTCAAAAACAAAACTACAAACAGAAAGTGCAAGTATTTTTATCTATTTTTAGACACCTGTGCTAGCAACCTTGTAGCTTATAAATAAAATAATGATAAAATAAATATTAATACAAATTATAAAAACAAACAAAAAAACATAAAAACGGGTAGGCCTATGTGTGTGTTTCACACCAAATAAAAAATATTTTCCTCTCATAACTTTTTTAAACCTGGCAATAGGTGTCAGGGTTAAGAAAGCAACACCATTGGATTTTTATATCAACATTTCAAAAGGCCATGGCTTGAAAGTGGTCAGAGATAAAGTCCTACTGTAAATGTAAAAATCTTTGAGTATAAACAAAAGTTTATGAAGGGGGTACATTTACCCATCTAATTTGCCACTGGATGGCAAGCACCTCAAATTATGCACCTTTCAGTAAATACTGGATGAACATATTTGAGCAGGTTTACTTTCTTTTTTGTCATATTACTCACATAACAAATTAACAGGAAAACACCTAAGATAGGTGTAATAGGCCTATACCAACAATAGTAAACTATTACTGGCCTATAACCACAAGGCCTACAATAAGGGCCAATCTCAATTCTCTATTTTACCCCTTCCCCTTCCCCCTTCCCCTTAGTTTTGCGCGTGCACGTGAGACGAAGGGCTATCTCAATTCTCATTTCGATCGAGGGGTAGGGATAAGGGCAAGGGGTAGATACCCCTTAAAACCAAGTAAGATCGGGAGCTTACTTGAAACCGAGGGGTAAGAGAAATACCCAACATACAACGCTCACACCGGAAAGTCAAATCAGTTCCTATCGAGGGTGAGTTTGTAGTTCTTCAGAGCCCTATTTCTACTAGCCCTGCTGTCTGTACCACGTCCATTGGACACTATCATCACGATTACCACTGCAACCTCCGAGCTATGTTCAGGGCCGTTTCAAGGAATTTGGGGGCCCCAAGCAAAATGGACAGGATTTGGGGGCCCCGGCAAAGCCTACAGGAACCACCGCATAGCCATACAGTTTAAGTTCACCCACAGTTTATATAAATACAAAATTTTAACAGTGCAATACTGCAGTTGCATATATATACTGTGCATTAGTTTTGAACATTTGAACATTTGCAAAAACACCACCGTACCATAAAATCCGATATAAATGCAAAAAAGTGCACAATAACTGAATCCAACATACTTAAACACACACACACACACTCACATTAACATTTTTCAGTTCTCACAACGTGAGAAAATAAAACACTGCCATCTTATGCAGAAAAAGGATGCCTTGTTCAAACTATAAAGAGTGCAGGTTGTATAGCAATTTACAAATCCAACATAAATACAAGTACACACACACACACACATAAGATTAACCTTTCAGGCCATCTTCATCAGTGGAGGTATCCTTAGGAAGAGCCGGAGGGCTGAGAAATTTAAGCAAAGCACCTTGAGGGAGAAAGAAAAGATATGTTAGCATTTCCATATTTTCACAGTTAGAAGGGATGCAGCTGCTTTCACAACTACCAATGCTTACTGTAAAAACATCCCAAGCTAATGTTATACATTGACCTAGGCCTACTTGTAGCTTAACATAGCATTTAAGCATTCTGCTGTTTGAGAATTAGACAGACGCACCTGATGCTTTAAAGACAGTCAACAGCTGGCGTGCATGAATACTACTAGACATGAATGTTCCAGTCTGCTTTGATGCACGGAATTTATCGTGTGGTTTTCCTAACCCCCATTTGGTAAATAGATTATCACGGTCGAATAGTTAGTAGGCTATAGCAGAGAAGCTATGCCACTTTCATCAAAACCTATTACAAAGCTATAGCAATGTTATGTCATTAAATACGATAAACAGTGATTCTGGAACAGATCTGCGTCTTCCTTATCCCGTTAATAAACATATTACAGTATGTAACCATATTCCGTCCGTTCGAAAAAAAAAGTTGCGCTAACTGTTCTAGTTTGTTACAAGCAGCATGGGCAGTCAGGCAGGTAGTTAACATAAACATGTTTTGCTAGGCTAGCCTTCCTGCTGCAAGTAATTACACCATTTGTACAAGACAAGTATAGCTATTTTATCCAGTGTAATTTATCACTTACCACTATCTTGTTTTTTCTTGTCATCCTCTTCCTTTCTCTTCTGGCTTCCCGACGCATAACTCCGCTTCATTATGACTGGCGAGGTTTTATATTTTCGCGGCAGCAGCAGAGACCACAAACCTGGCTGGCTGGCTGCTCACAGCGACTACTGAAAGTATGAAGGTATATTGGGTGCAAAAGTGGCGAGCACATTTAACTGCATATTTGGCATGTGCACACTAAAGTCGTGAATGTGTAACAGTAAAGTTGTAGTTGTACATATTTTTTTATATCTTGTTAACACAAAATAGGGGCTACAGGTTCACAAATCCTTTTTACAGGTACACAAATCCTATCCTGTGAGTCACAAATTTCAAGAGTCATGCACTCGACACTTTTGCTCCAAACGTTGCAGCGCAGTTGGTGCGAAACACATTTGCACATCCGTGTTTCATAATCTGAGAACATGCACAACATTCGTGCATTTGTAAACCCAAATGTGAACTAATGCATCCGAAGTTGTGCATCTGTGAAATAATTTCTCATTAATAAAATTCTACAGATCGCTTTGATTTTCTTGCACGACTACAAGTCAATTGATACAAGTGCTCGAATCTGCTTCTACGAGTGAGTGACTTTTGCTCCTGGCTAGGTGATATAGGAGCAAAAAGATTTGTATGTGTGCACGTCGAGCGAATCGATCGAGAAAACAAGGCTGCCGGATCTGGATCCAGGATCGCGCTCAGACTACCATTGCCTGCTCATAAGGTAAGTAACATGATAATAATATGAAGAAAGTTATCTTGTTTGTTGGTTTACATTATCATGACAGCTATGTTTAGCTTAGCTTACCTGCTTGCTAAATCCTCCAGTGCCAGATCAAGCTAGCTAGCTATCGCTAGATAAATAACTAGTTTAGAAGTACAGAAATATAACACTGCCCGTCCAAAATCGTTAGGACACATAATCTGACACAATCGTTCAATTTTCGAACACACCGCAACACATATTTTTTCCTCGCTTTGTGCAAAGAAAAACTATAAATCGTGTGTCCTTCATTGATAAGGAAACATGCTGAGGTTACTTACTTTATGAGCAGGCAATGGTAATCTGAGCGCGATCCAGGATCCAGATCCGGCCGCCTTGTTTTCTCGATCGACTGCTCGACGTGCACACATACAAATCTTTTTGCTCCTATTATATCACCTAGCCAGGAGCAAAAGTCACTCGTCACTCGTAGAAGCAGATTCGAGCACTTGTATCAATTGACTTGTAGTCGTGCAAGAAAATCAAAGCGATCTGTAGAATTGTATTAATGAGAAATTATTTCACAGATGCACAACTTAGGATGCATTAGTTCACATTTGGGTTTACAAATGCACGAATGTTGTGCATGTTCTCAGATTATGAAACACGGATGTGCAAATGTGTTTCGCACCAACTGCGCTGCAACGTTTGGAGCAAAAGTGTCGAGTGCATGACTGTTGAAATTTGTGACTCACAGGATAGGATTTGTGTACCTGTAAAAAGGATTTGTGAACCCGTAGCCCCTATTTTGTGTTAACAAGATATAAAAAAATATGTACAACTTCAACTTTACTGTTACACATTTACGACTTTAGTGTGCACATGCAAAATCTGCAGTTAAATGTGCTCGCCACTTTTGCACCCAATATACCTTCATATGAAAGGGGCCCCCTTGAGGGGGATCCCGGTATTGCCGGTAACAGTGTCGTTGCACTTTACTGCATTGACAATCAAAGGGGCGCTCAGTTTGTCGTTGCATTTTATTTTTAACCAGTCGTTGTCTTGGGGCCCCTGGCCAGCTCGGGGCCCCAAGCAATTGCTTGGTTTGCTTGCCTTCTAGCGACGGGCCTGGCTATGTTGGGCAGAGGGTCGAAATAAGCATGGTATGCTTAGTGGCAGTGTTGGGCAAGTTACTTCAAAAACGTAATGTACTATGCATTACTTATTACTGTCATTTCAAAGTAATTTGTTACATTATAATATTACTGTCTCTGAATTGTAAGGCATTACACTACTATTGCATTACTTTTAAGTTACTTTCACCAAAATATCTAGAAATATGGATTTGCCATTCTAAAAGCAGTTTATTATGCTCAATGCAGCTTGCTCTTCCAATGGAGGGAGATGTGGTATAGCATAATGACTGAGCTAGGCTTAAGGCAACAGTAGAATGCAATAGGCGCAGTGCTCATAATGCAATACAAGGAACAATCATAGTCAGAATTTTGTTAAAAACCGACAAAAGGTCAGTCTGGTAAATTGTGATAGAAATACTGTAACTTTAAGGCCTAGGCCTACTCATTAAAATCAATAGAGAGCCTACTATATTGTAAATCAAAGCTTAAAGGAACCGTATGTAAGATTGTGGCCAAAACGGGTACTACAATCACTTTCAAATTACTGTAGAGCGGTGTATCCCCTTCCCCTCCCCTCTGACTGGCAGAGTTGGCAACCGGATGACGAAACACTACTGACTTTGTGATTAGTAGATTGGTGGAGGGTGGCGCATTAGGCCAAAACACAACATGACAACATCAACATCAGTTGAGGGCTGCAACTTCACTTTTTAAATGACAATATCCTGGCCAGACTACTGTTGTCAGTGATATAAGTATTTGAAATGAACATGATTTCTTAATGTCTAGTGACATATCAGGGCAGTTTTATGATTAATTGAAATACAATTTTTACATACGGTTCCTTTAATAAAGACATGTCAAGATGGTGGCCTGCTGGCCATTTCGGTGCCCTAAGTGAGTGGCTTTGAGTGAGTGACATTTAAATGATAACTCAAACACCTAAAGTAAAATAAAAGGCCTATTATTTACAGACCATTACTGTGTATTTTTAAACATTAATTTCTGAAGAAATGCTGTTTTACTTATAAATGGTGCACTGTCACTTTAAGAGCATTGATCTTTACGTTGTCAAAATGCCCTTTTGCCAGCTCTTGTTTACAAGCCTTATTTGTTTGAGTTACATTGATAGCACAATATTAACAATAATATGCACAATGTTAAGTTGTTTTAAGCAACCTTCATTGCTTTGGAAATTGAAGTATGCAATGACATGTTGCTTCACATTTCGTTTTGCGAATACAAGTGAATTATGGTATCCACCTAGCTATCTGAATGGAATGCGTTTCAGTCGACTCAGCATATCATGTGCTTCATGTACAGTAGCCTAAATGCTTGGAAAACGAATGATTGAAGACCCTCCAATTCTAGTACTAGGTGGTAATTGAGGGAACCCAAAAGGTATCAAACTTGCATGTAACATCGTGTTAGTGCATTTTGACATTGTAAACGTTATTGATGAAGAGTGAAACGCAGTTTGCAGTAAAGCTACTATTCATTGGTTACATTTGGGTGTCCCCTTTGGTGCCGAACGCAAAGTGCGTGATGCGCGTGGTGGGAGCGGTGGCACTGCCAGGCTACACAATCTTTTTCTGCATTTCTATCCCTTTATTCTCTTCAATTTAAGTTCACAGCACAAAGCTGACATGCACAACAGCATAGTTTGTGTTTTATCAAGAATCAAAAAGATTAGCGTGGCACTACTTTAGATGTTTCATTAATTTACTTGTGCTATTTCGCGAGCTGAGAGATCTTTCGGTTTCGCACACAAAGTGCACTAACTATTATGTTCTTCATAGCCTTGTCTATGACAAGCTGAAAATAATGAGCGTAGGCTTATGTCCATCCCGCAAATAGAGTTCGCCTGCGAGTCTGCTGCAGCCACAGTCATATTCAACCAGTAGGCTATCAGGAGATAACGTTCTACTATTTTGCGCGGATGTTTTCTCCTCTGTTGTTCTCGCGTGGTGTTTGCGAATATGTATCAAAACAAAACAAGCGCTTAATTTTGGGTTAAACTGCATTGTAACGTGCGTTACTGAAGTTTGTACCGAGTAAATATTACCCAATTTTTTTTTTGTAATGCCTTACATTACCGCGTTACCGCAAACAGCAATATATTACAGTAATTACATTACTTTTGTAACGCATTACCCCCAACACTGCTTAGTGGACACCGTCGTTTAAGTTACACGCAAAGACGCACCTCCATTCACAGACGCACCATTACTATCACTGTCAATAGACGATCGCTCATAATCTCCAAAAGGATATTCTCCTTCAGAATCAGAATAGGTGAATAACCAGAGGCGGACAGAGTACACAGCTTCATTACTTGAGTAAAAGTACAGATACCCTTTGCTAAATTTTACTCAAGTACAAGTAAAAGTACTACAACAGTCAGATGTCTACAAGTAAAAGTACTGAAGTACTTGTTTTTAAAAGTACTTGAGTATCAAGAGTACAAGAGCCTACATTTTCTAAATATTGCATTACTACCACAGTGCTTACATTTATGTACAGAAACGTCCTACATGGAGTTATGAAAAATGTTAATGTAGAATGTAAAATGAATTGGAAGTAAAATCAAGTAATTTTCATCTTTTTACCATGTTGCCAGGGATGGGCAGTATTTCTAATACATGTATTTAAAATACGTATTTCAAATACAAAATACTATTTTGTAATTGAAACAGTTGAAGCGAAAACTATGGAGTCAAAATAGGGTCTTTAATATTGAGAGCTTGTGAAAAGATGTTCACATGTGTAATAAAGTTTTGCAGCTGTGCAAAAGGAGTTCTGCATGTGAAAAGAAATTTCGTACCTGTAGAAATATTTTGTACATGTGTGAAAAAATAATGTACCTGTAGAAATATTACGTACTTGTGTGAAAGAAATGTGTATCTGTAGAAATGTTTTGTACATATGTGGGGGGAAAATGCGGATCTGTAAAAATATTTTGTACATGTGTGGAAAAAATATGTACCTGCACAAATACTTTGTACGTGTGTGAATCTCCTACGCGATGCTTTCCTGCGCAACACTGAAAGTACGAGTGTGAAACTGAGATACAAGCTTACGGACTTTTGACCCTAATTTTACTGCCTTTCTGAAGAGCCAATCAACACATTGCTTACTGCCAACCAATCAGCGTTCCCCACCGACCACCTAGATTTTGGTGTTAAACAGATTGGCTTCATATCGAAGAGTATACTCAGAGCCCGTCTATAATGTCTTATTAGAAATTCTCTGGTATACTCTTTGATTGGGGTTGCAAAATTATAACTTAATTAAGAGTGACGTGGTAGCTCAATTTATACTGTGATCGCAAAAAGGGTTGAAGCGGAGCCGTAATGTTAACGTTAGCTATCCCATCCGCTTTTTAGACTGTAACGTTAGCTTCTAGCTAGCAGTAGCATTAATGTTGACGAAATAGTTGAATTATTCATTCCATTTCCGAAAGGGTGATTTAGTGGTGTCATTCATGATTAAAAACAGTAATACTGTAGACACATTTATGTTTATCTGCTATTATTATTTGATATGAGAACACGTTTATTTTATCACCCTTTGCAAGCCTATAATAATAGCCTAGTGGACGGCAAAAAGACGAATCAGATGAATGGGTTGTAATGGGACATCCACAGCTAGGAGATTATAGTGAGTGAGATTATAGTAATGCCCTTCCAGGACTGTTGGTTTGTTGTTTGGAATACAACATCCCATTTTCTTACATAGTTTTGTTTTCTTTGTGTTTGGGGAGTATTTTAACCACACGGTTATCTCGTCAGTTTATGAAGCACAGCAGCGGTTGCTATAGCAACCATAGACTGAACAGGACGGTAGACTACCAAGCAAGCAAGCGCTTAGGCAAAGTCTATGGCAAGATCTGAATGTAAATGGATAAACCCGTTCAAGCGTTTTCTTTATTTCCTATTTCTTTCAATTCTTTAACTTAAGACATGTAAGAATTAAGCCTACTTATTCGCTGGGCAACGTACAAACTGACGAGTTACATTAGCCCTAGCACTATGAGCTACGATAAACGTCAGCTAGGATAGCTATGGCAGCTATCATACAGTTATTATTTCATGTTCTGGTATGATATTCTTAACGTTTTGACTATGTTACAACTGATAAAAGCATGACAAATAAAGTAACCAAATCGCTTTGCAATATTTTAGTCCAGAAATACATATGGGTGTTCATTTACAGTAATGTTACGACCTATCTGCCCTTGCTGTTACCACCAGTTTTAATAACTAATCTAGATCTGTGGGTTAGCGGCAAAATCTGGGTGGTCGGTGGGGAACGCTGATTGGTTGGCAGTAAGCAATGTGTTGATTGGCTCTTCAGAAAGGCAGTAAAATTAGGGTCAAAAGTCCGTAAGCTTGTATTTCAGTTTCACACTCGTACTTTCAGTGTTGCGCAGGAAAGCATCGCGTAGGAGATTCACACACGTACAAAGTATTTGTGCAGGTAGGCTACATATTTTTTCCACACGTGTACAAAATATTTTTACAGATCCGCATTTCCCCCCACATATGTACAAAACATTTCTACAGATACACATTTCTTTCACACAAGTACGTAATATTTCTGCAGGTACATAATTTTTTCACACATGTACAAAATATTTCTACAGGTACGCAATTTCTTTTCACATGCAGAACTCCTTTTGCACAGCTGCAAAACTTTATTACACATGTGAACATTTTTTCACAAGCTCTCAATATTAAAGACCCTATTTTGACTCCATAGAAAACTATCATTAACTTGTTCAGAAAATTGAAATAGTCTGGCGAGGTGGGGCCATAGGTTGGCACATTCCCGGGATGGACCTGCTGCGTCTTCATCGATGGTTTCGTCCATGGTTTCATCTCTTATCTAAATCTGACCATGGAGTTGACTTTGGCGGAAAGCTGAAGGTGATTGCTGATAGGCTGTCCCAATCAGTGGCGCCTGCACAAGCCAATCACGTTTGAGAGGGAAGCAACAAATTGAGGGTTTCCGAGATTTTTCTTTTTTCCTTTTTTTTTAGATGTAGTAACGGGTAGGCTACTCACGGTTATGGATAGAAATGTAGTGGAGTAAAGAGTACATTATTTGCCTCTCAAATGTACTTGAGTAAAGTCATGAGTACTGCCCAAAAATGATACTCGAGTAAAGTACAGATCCCTCAAAATTGTACTCAAGTACTGTACTCAAGTAAATGTACTCCGTTACTGTCCTGCTCTGTGAATAACATAGCCTACCTAAGACTTCATCACACGTGAACGTTTTTCAACATTTGGTGTAGGCCTATTTCTGCTTCAATTTGTGCAAAACTATGGCATCGCGTTATTACAAATGCACGTCTTCGTGTTTCTCGCATGTAATACAAGTATTTCCTGAAACCTTTGTGCAGTGATTTTGGGTTTGAATCAAGCTCTGGATGTCTAGCATATAGTGGAGAGTATAGCCTACAAATGAGATTTGTCACCTTACTTGGATCTATCGTCTATTTTAATCAGTATCGTTGTTTGTCGCAATTAAAATAGGCCTATAGTATGGGGAATTGTGTTATTTTAGAAACGATTCATATAGATTTTTGCAACGGGTGTTTTTTTACTTGCAAGGACCCCATTGAATACAAAACAACCTGTTTTTTCTTCATTTTCAGTGCCAAAATTCAAGATGACGGACAATATATGCGGAAAATAATATAAAGGCTTAAAGTGGTCAACTTTTTGATAAATATACACCTAATAAGGTAGACAAGTGAGATACAGACTATTTTCAAAAGATGTATTGCATCATTTGCCAAAAAAATTGGAGAAAAAATGGAAAAAATGAAAAAAAAAGATAAAAAAAAATCTGCATCAACAAAGTTCAACAAAACATTGTCATTGTCACTCAAGTATTTATCCTCACCACTGTCACTGTCTTTTTAATATTGGTGTACATCTCCTCAGAGCCTTCACACCTGCAAAGTTGCGTGAATGTTAAGTTGTTACTCTTGCAAGAACACCTTATACTGCATTGGCTGGCAAGACAACAACACTTCACAAGTTCCACAACAGCCTCTGGTGCTTGTGGAAGTTTTGACAGAACAGGAGCCCATTGCCCATCAACAATTTGTCTCCATCCCAGTGATAGTGAGTCAAGAATCTTTGGAGCAGGCACTGTATCTTGTGCCCAAACATTTGCTTGCCTGTGTGCTCTCAGAATTTCAGTTATAGAGTGTCAAAACATTACACATGTCTCATGGCGCTTTACAGAGTGTTAAACATTCAGACAGAGCCCATGAGTAACAGGGGCGAGGAAAAATCTCCCAAGAATGGGAGAAACATATAGGATGAAACCTCAAGCAGATCCACGACTCAAGGGCCTGACCCATCTGCCTGGGGTCGGTTACAGGACAGTAAGGTCTATATACAGAGAATAGAACATGGTATTTAGAGCCACCTGAGGTATATAAAGTGGTTGGATGGTTACATAACCAGTATGATAATGCATGAATCCTATTTAGTGTTAAGTTCAAATAGTCCAGTGTAGGAGATGAATTGTCCATAGGAATTAGGAGTTGTCATCGGGCAAATAGTGGGTCGCTAGGCTGTGCGGGCAGGAATCCGAGCATGGGGACAGCAATAGGCGATGGTAGGGCAATCATAGGGATGGGATTTCCCTAGTTCCCGAGTTTTTCCACTGCCTGTTTGGGTTTTAGAGTTTTAAACATGTTCCACCGAAGGGCTTTAGCTGTTTGAAAACCATGTTTTGAGGAGCTGACACAAATTTCTCACATCCAGCTAACACGTCTGGAGATGGATGAGGACCTACTACAAGCCTACAAAGTGTGTTAATGACACCATCATGACTTGATTGACTTGAAACAGAAACCTTTCCTTTCCCATGGGATAAATGGTAAATGGCGGGACAAACGGTTGACTTTCAATTTCCTGATAGGATAGGATACAATAGGATACCCGATAGGTCCACTGACTCTATACACGATGTGATTGGCCTGAGCGAAGTTTGGTTTTTCCACCTCACAAGCCAACGGAGAGTTGCTAGACTACCCTGACTGCAAATTACATTTGCTGCCGCTAGGGTGCGTCAAGATTTCTAGGCTGTATCTTTTGTCGACGTTCTCCAGTGCCCATGATAATGAGACTGTCTTTGTTGATGTCTGGTACCCTGCGAAGGGCAAGCACCAAGACATCTGTGTGACATGTAGATATATCGGGTTTTGCCAAAATGACTTACTGCTACCGCCACCTTTGTGTGTGTGAACTGTGACTGGCAGTTTACATAGTTCAACAGCTTTATGACCAAGGTAGAGGATGAGGTTGGCTTTGGTTTCCTTCGATCCCAGGAAAGCTTTAAAGTCTTTGATTGGTGTAGAGTCTTGTATTTTGTATCCCTTATCATGTGCTTTTCCCATTGTATGGACCTGTCTCATCCTGTCTTTCATGGAGTTTGTGATGGTATAGTTGTTAAATAATAAGTATATGTCATTGTAGCCTTGTGCCTTACTTTCAACATTTTCAAAGAAGCATTCTGCCAGTTTATGTCACTTTTCCTGACAACCATCTCCTGCACAACAGCCATGCCATTTATTAAGATGCTATCCAATGTGTGTGTTAATTGCACTGAGCTACTCTCTGTAGATTGTTCAGAGGATGCTGTTTCTGAAACCAGTCACAATTCATGGATGAAGGCAGACTTAGCTGTAGTGGGCAGCATTTGGCTTGCATATAATCAACAAATTCATAAGTATTTATTCTGCTCTTATAAGGTAACTGCTAATACACTGCACATATTTATATTACTCTAAACCTCTCTACTTTATATAAATCAACTGTATACTATACTGTCTACACTGCACTATATTTCTTGACCTGTCTATGCACTACCTGTCTATACAGGTACACATTGCACTTTTCTCCTTTTTTGCACTTCTGGTTAGACGCAAACCACATTTCGTTGTCTTCATACTTGTACTCTGCAATGACAATAAAGTTGAATCTAATCTACTCTAATCTAATCTATTGGGGTGAGTGCAGAACATTACTTTAATTCAAATGATTATTAGGTTATGTGAAGGAAACTTTTAAATCAGTCAATGTGTTTTTCCGGGTATGCCAATAAATAGCATAATGGTGGTTACACCCATCACTGGTTGATAATCATGACATCTCATGTCACCCATGGTCATATTTATTACCTAAGTCATTCAATTGTATTAGAAAATGTATGTATATAATGATAATACCTAACATATATCCATTTAAAATGTTTAAAAAGGCAATTATTTGTAATTTTTGGTGATATATCTGCCATCTTGGATTTTGGACCTGTGCAGTCCGGGAAAAAATTGGAAACAGGTAGTTTTGCAAACTATAGGGTCTGAAGAAGTGAAAAAACATAATTTGCAAAAATCTATATGAACACCTTTTTTTGCTACATATCGCCCTGCACTAATACCCTCAAGGGCCGGATTACATTATTATTTTGACATACGTCGCGGGCCGGAATTGGGCCGGGAGTTTGAGACCCCTGAGCTAGAGTCACCGTTGGCGAACTGATTGTGTCACCAAATGAAAATAACACACATGAGCGTGAGTATATGGATTATATCTGTATGTTATTATGACATGGTGGGTATCATTCTTAACCCAAAGTGAAATGATCATTGACTGTGTATGAACATATGTGGTCCTTGTATCACAGCTGTCTCTCAAGTCACATCAGTCAATATTTGATTTTAACACATTTACAAGAGATGGAATGTTTTCAACGTCCCAAGGACTATGAACATTAGGCCTACTTAATATATTGAAATTGAAATGTAGGCCTACATTTTCATGAAAGAATGTAGAACATTAATAAGCTGTTTTTGTGTTACTCAAGGAATTCTGCAATGAAGAGCAAATTATCTGTTTTTACCTTTTTTATTGTGTAGTGTTGTTTCCAATAAAACTGAAAACACTATGAAATGATGCCAGTAATAACACAAACAGTAAACCATGGTCAGGCTTGCTCTGTGTTGTTGATCTGTTCTGTGGCTCACGCTCAAGTTTATTTTCTCCTCATCAAATAAGTGATACGCATGTTTGTATTATGCTTCCTGTATGGTTAACGACCTTTGCAAGGTCTGATAATCCCACATGTGATGTGGAACAACAGAGGCTTTTTAAGGTCACATTTCTCCACATACTTCCCTGTATAGTAGGGTAATTAAAAGAAAAAGATGATCAAAGAAAAAAGGCACACAGTTGACTTATGTGTGGGACATATTTATTATGCAGGGTAAGGGTTCACATCAGTTTTCAATTTAGTACTTGACACTCCTTTACAGTCACTCCCTCTAAAGCTCATATCTTAACAAGTTGAGGTATATTTGTGAAATATTTACAGTTTTCCTGATCCTGTCCGTTTTACATGCCAGAACTGTTTTTTATAGGGGCTTGGAGATGTATTCTCCACCAGAGGGCCCTGAAGGTTTGAGGTGATGAAAATGTTGTGAGGTGTACATAAAAAGACTGATTTGAATGATGCATTGTCCTGTGTGGTTATCACTGACACACACACAAGTTATATAAATCAGTATCATATTTTCTGAGATAACATGATTGACGTCAGGGTGGGGTGGGTGGAGGGTGGGGTTTGCAAGGATAACATTTGTGTTTAATACAGGGCTGTGGTGCCGGAAACGCCATGGGGAAAAAAGAAAAAAGCTAACAATGGAAACTTTCCTTGTCTTTGAAGAAAATGAAATAAATCCAACACAACTATATGAGAAAAGGTGATTTGTTTTCATCCACTCACAGCAATCAGATCATTAATGGTGAGTTCATTGTAGACGCATTACTCTTACAATTACACAATGAACACATGCATTACACATACTGTAGCTACTCAACGAACCAGACACATTATTCTAACAGTTACCATTCATGACAACTCAATTAAATACCCCCCCCCCCCCCCTAAAGAGACTGACCTAAATCAACAGCGATCCAGCCAATTGGTGCTAATAGTCTCACAATTAATGAAATGGAGATCGCCTGAGTGCAGTGAATGTGTATAGTATGTATAGTAATATAGAGACACCTATGTCTGGAAGGTCCAGTCACTGGTCAATCAGTATTCCTCCAAACACTCCAAACAACTCAACAAAAAGAAAATGTTATTAAAAAGCATAAGTGAGGGGATGGATACAAAAAAAATGGAGTTCAGTGACATCCATCATTAAGGAATATAAGGTCATCACTACAAACGGAGTGAACGTTCAAGAAGAATAATGATGGGGGAGGCCACCAAGGCATCTATAACTCTGAAGAAGTTAAAAAGGTTCAGCAACTACAGCAGCTTTTTACCGTGTTCTTCACCAGTAAAAGCTCTATGGGTGAGTGGCAAAGCTCTTATTAAATCTCGACTAAAGTTCACCCAAAGACATGTGGGAGACTCCAAGATCAAATGGAAGAAGGTTTGTTGGTCTGATGAGACCAAAATTGCTTTTTGGCCATCAAACTAGATGCTATTTTTGGCGGACACCAAACACTGCACATCACCAAAAACGCACCATCCCTAATTTGAAGCATGGTGGTGGTAGCTTCATGCTGTGGGGACAGCAGGCCCTGGAAGGCTTGTAAAGGTAAAAGTAAAATTAATTCAGCACAATATATGGAAATCCTGGAGGACAATATTCTTCAGTCTGCAAGACTACAACTTGGGAGAAGATTTACTCTCCAGCAACACAATTATCTGAAGCCTACAGCGAACACTACCCAGAAATGGATTAAAGACAACAAGGTGAATGTTCTGGAGTGGCCAAGTCAACGCCCAGACCTCAATCCTATAGGAAATCTGTGGCTGGACTGGGGGCTGTTCACAGCTGATGCCCTTCAAACCTGGCAGAGCTTGAGCAGTTTTGCAAAATGGAGTAAAATGAGAAAAATTGAGTAAAATTGCAGTATCCAGATGTGCAAGAATAATTGAGACCTATCCACACAGACTCTTTAATTGTGGCCAAAGGTGCATTTCAACGCTGACTTGAAGGAGTTGAATATTTATGCATCACTTATTTTGCATTATATATTTTTTAATTAATTAACATTACTTTGTAGAAATCTGCTTTCAATTTGACATTAAAGAGGGGATTTTTGTAAATTATTGTAAAAAAGACATAATTAAATTGATCAAGATTCCATTTATAAAAGCAGTAAAAGTGGAGATATCCAAGGGGGGTGAATACTTTTTATAGGCACTGTAAATTGGCTAAAGAAAAAGCTAAAAGTGTGAAAGTGCCATTATGCCAACATATTCTCAGTTAAATGCAGAAGTCAATTCTGCCTATAATCCAACATTAGGCATTAAGCAAAAAGCAAAAACATAAGTGCCTATTTCTTGTGTTTGATATTACTGAGCTCTGCTATGATGCACTGGATCTATTGCATTGTTTTCATTGTGTACTGTATGACCTCAGGTCACAAGGGATAGATCAGTATTTTAATGTCTCCTCTGGTAAATGCTGTGGGTTCATACAAATCCATAAGCTTGTCAGACCAAGGGAAAGGCAGAAATACATTAAATGGAGCTATTGGCTCTGGCTCTGTGCGCTAGCTGCCTGCAGGAATGTGGAACCATAGCTCCAGATAGGCATGTTGCAATGATTGGATGGCTCAAGCCAACTCTAAAGTTCCATGACATTCCAACCCCCTAATCAGTTCACTTTCTTGTTTCACAGGTTCTTTAATCCCTGATTTAGATATCCGACTCATTGTTGTTTTAGTGGTGGGTTGAGGGTGGGGGGATATTCATGCTGTGTTGATATCCATCTAGCACGCTAGCCCACTCTAATAAACAACTTGGATGCTTTGCTTACTGTAAATAGGGGCAACAGTGGCCTGCGCCGTAATAGCTATTTACTATGCTGCACCTTTGTGTTAGTGTTGCGATGCTGACGTGCTTGGGGGAGTCAGATAAAGAATATTTCTCACCAGTATTTTCCTGTTATTCAGTGGCCCCTTTGTCCGGCTTGAGGAGTCCCTGCTCTTTGGTTCTCAAGGGAACTGCCAGAACCTGCGTGCCTGAGGAGCCAAGCAATTTCAACACCTTCCCCAGGCAAGTTCATCAAATCACACGGAGCTTCCCCCTCCCCACCTCTTCACACACACTCACTCACCCAGCCCTCATCCTTGGTAGGGACTGCCCAGAAGATATTTCACTTGACCCGGTCAAGGTTATCTGGCACATTACTCAACTGACAATTGTTGCTGCAGTTCTTGCGTTGTGGTGCAGACCAGTACCAGACATATTAATGCTTTCTTAACCAGTAGAAATGTTGACAATGATTAGGACCAGTACTGGTAGGAGACCATTCAGCGGGACAATATTCAGTAAATCTGAAATGCACAAAATTCAGTAAATCTGTGCATGGCTACAGGAAAATTTGTTGGACAAGATTTTACCAGCCATTTGCCATAAGTGCAACTCAATCAGCACAGCTTGAAATTTGAATGGGACTCTATTGGGATGTCTGTGCAGTGCTGTCTAGTCTGAAATAGAAACGTTTCAGTTAAGGGAGCTTGAGCAAAGTTGGCTAAAACAAATACTGCAGGAAAGTGTGTTGTGGACATTTATATCATACAGGCCATAACAAGCCATGAGCCTTTTAAAATGAAAGCTATCACTGAAGCAAAAAGTCTGAGCATACTTTGGATGAATGGCCATGAATGTCAAGATGGCATTGGTAACAAAGTGAGCAATGTATGATTTTATTCATATCTAAAGTGACTGACCATTGCAGGTTTTAAATAAATAGAATTAGCTTCTAACCAACAGAATGCATGTGAGAAAGCACAATGCCAACCATGTCAATAAAACATGTTTGTGTTTAGGTGTTTTATTTCAGATCAAGCGAGGCGGAAACTCAGACGTCTGAGGACTGTCTATGATGACGTGTGTCACTTGACAAATTCCAGCGTGTTCGGAATTCTGTCCCCAGGACAGACACAACAACAACAGGAAGACAGGCCATTTTCACAGGTGTCAGGAAAGACAGGAAATAAACAAGCTGGATGCTGGAAAACAAGCGAGCCCACACAGCTCCGAGAGGTGACGGCCAAGAAGGCTATTTTTAATCCTGAGGGGGTATTTTCAGAGTGGTCTCAATGAAGGTATGCCTGTTCTGTGACCAAACGGGTTACTGGAAGGGACACGGGGTTGGATAAGCTGAGACATCCCCAACCCCCCCCCCCCCACACACACACACACACTTCCACACACACACACATAAACACACACACCACCACCATTCCCCCTTCCCAGACATCCAACAGACATTTATTGCATTCAGAAATACTGGCATGAACACAATATCCAGGTACACAATTCCAAGCATTGATGTATTTTATTCTTCCACGTCTCTCATGTTAATCAACTTTACATTTTTTTAAAAATATACTGGTACAAAACAACAACAAATACAACAATAACAGACAATGACAAGCACAAGACATGAAGGATGTATTTCTGACAGTTGAAATATTTTTGCCATGAGTGTCTTTGAGGTCACATAATAATACTGGATTTAAAGATTAATGCTCACAATTCCATTACGATTAGATAAGGTACTTTATAGGGCAAAGATAGGACAATGTGTCTACATGTATGTCCATTACATTCTCTCTGGCAACTAGAAGAAAAATAATATGGAACTGTACCACCATACTGTAATTATTGCATTCAGTCATCAACATATTGTGTATGTTATATTGCAACATTCAGAATATTGTTTTTGGTTTGGCTAATAAATCCATGTATGTAAGTGTGTGTGAGTATGTGTGTGTGCATGCATGTGTGTGTGTGTGTGTGTATGTGTTTTGAAAATATGACTGACAGCAAAAGATGAAAGAGAAAAAGAGGGAAGAGAAAGAGAATACATTTGCGTGTTTGGTATAAAATCACCACTTGAAAATATTGTATAAAACTCTGAATAATCACATCTCTGATGTATTCATTTGAGACATAATAAAATATAACCTTTATTGACCATTTAAGTTATTAATATGCTACATTGTCACTGAATAATGTTTGAAAGTGTCTGTCAGCGAGGATTCCATTTGGGGGATGTTGACCTGTCTTTGAGTTGGTCCCCACTGTCTCCAGAACCCATCTCGGTACCTAAGGGAGAAGATAAATAGATTGACAATTACTTTTAGTTTACATTAAAGAAATCTGAAGATGCACTTAAACATCCATATAGGAACACTCAAAATGCCTATTGTACTGTAAAGAAATACTTCTGTAATGGATGTCCCCAAATTTGGCATATTTTTCAAGCAAAGTTGAGTACAGTATTATCTCAAATTATGTTCATGTATACCTCAAATTCTATCTGATTTAATCTATCTGATCTGTGTTAAATGTTATTTTTATTTTTAACAAAAGACTCTCACCAGTGCTCCCATGTGACCTAATCTTGTTGGTCATCTTTGAAAAGAATTTGAAGGTGAGACAAGCGCCAGTCTCTCTATCGCAAATTCCTCCAGCCTTACAGTTGCAAGTTCTTCTGCACTCTACTCCATATGTTCCAAACACGCAATCTGAGAAAGAGAAGATGGTTCAGTGCTTCAAAAAAGATACACAGGAAAATGCAACATATAAAATGGTAGAAAAAACAATTGCAATTTTTTTAAATGTTATCAAATCAAGAGATATTAGTAGGCCTAGGCTGTATTAGGCAGTAGAAGAACTGCAGCCCACTTCACTTGTGAGAAATCTAAAACAGGCATCAGCTGATAAGAAAACATGAAACAGGATAATCCACCCTGAAACTGTCCATGTAAGCTAGCACAACATCATACACATGTTGTACATCATACACAAATCCATAATAATGGTCTAAAGCCTTTGATCTGAAGTCTTATGAATTTAATGGGCAATTGCTGTACAAGCTGTTATAGAATGAGACCCTACAGGTGATAATGTTGTGGTTTTGTGATGGCAACACATATCTCTCTAACAAATGTGCGGTCATCTCTGATGGACATAAGAACCACTTTAATGGTGATATTTGAAAACACCAATGTGTTTGATTGTTGTAATAACTTATTGCCTTTGAGACCCCTGAACTCCATCATTTCCCCCCTAAATATATTGGTGCAGTGCAGGTACTTCGGTGAAGATCTTACCTTTGCAAATTCCATACTCATCCCCATAATCATCTTCGTCTTTGTAGAAGTCACAGAAGAGCCCGGGTCCACACTTCACCCCGTGCATCCCAGAGACGGTGCGGTAACAGTGTTCACCCCTCCCCGCTGCGCAAACTTGACAGCAACCGCAATCATCCAGGACCGTCCGTCTGCATCTCTGCGTCGAGCCGCACAGGTCCACATTGCAGCGCTCGGGGCAGTTCACTGCGTATTTGGCTGCTGCGCCCCATGATTCAGCTTCTTGCAGCTGTACAATAAGAAAGACAGCAACGAGGAACATATGCATGATTACTCCGACAGCAATGTCACCTAGTGCACGGTAGTCTGGAAATTGACGAGAGGTACGCGAGGCAGGCGACGGTTACTTGAATGTTCGGAATTAACACGTCGTGTCGCATGGTTGTCAGCTTTAAACAAGTTTGTTTTGCACATGGTATGCCCTTGTCAATTTCCTCAATCCGGTGTTGTTGTCTATTTGCCAGCCTGCCCCCCTTATTTTAGAAATCCGGCATGGAAGTGGGATTAGCGCGCGACTGCCATCCAGGAATTGAAATTCGTGCAAAATGATGTCATCAGTTATGTTTAGGGTTGTTTGTGTGGACGATCTCAACGGGGCCCCTTGACCCCAGGTTCCTGGCTCCTCAGTTGACCCTTGTGTCGAGACCAATGTTTAGTTGCAGTGGCAAAAATACCTGTGTCGTATGAGGATATAGGCCGAACTCATACAATTCTTGTGCAATGCTACAGACAAAGTTAAATTGTCCACAAGATGATTTAGTGATGGGGATTAATTTACTTTCAATGGGATGCTCAGGTTAGCCAGTCTTGACGATAGGGGGCACTGTCGTCATTATGGAGCGAATAACCTAATAGACTTCTTGTAAAATGATGCATTTTCTTTTACTGTCTATGATTTTGACGTGTGATGATGGGGTCTATCATTCAATGGACACAAATATGGGTAAAAAGAGAGCCTTCCCATCACAATTACACAATTACAGCTATACAGTAGCCTAGTTGTTCAGTCAGCAATCAATAACCTAAATCAGGGATGGGATTTGAGGGACTCCATAGTCTTGTAAACCTGCAAACCTGTTCCCTTGTACCCCTGCTACCTATTCAACCTTTATATGCTCCCACTTGGACAAATCATCATGAACAATTTGATTTCTTAGCTATGCTGATGACATACAAGTTTACTTAGCTCTGTCGCCTAATGACTATGGTCCTGAATCTCTTCATCAATATAATGACCAAATCAACAACTGGATGTCTCAAACTGCACTTCAGCTGAACAAAGTAAAAATTGAAGCACCGGTAAATGAATTTGGTAAAAAGGAGGAATGACTTAGAATTGCCAGTGCCACTCTTCTTGACACAAAATGGCTTAAAGCAAAAACACAGTTACAAATCTCAAAACATTGCTAAATTTAGAGGAATCTCATTTATGCATACAGGGGAGCTTATGGCAATGGGCTTTTCACAGGCCTTCCTAAAAGAGAACCATCAAACCACCATCAAACTGCTCCAAAATTCAGCAGTTTGGGTTCTCACAAAAAACTGGAAAAAACCCTGACCACATTAGTCCAATGCTTAAGTCCCTCGGATTTAAGTTAGTGGGAGAATTAGACTTTATAGCACTTCTGCTTGTTTATAAATCGCTTAATGGAACAGGACCTATTAGACATGCTTCAGCAGTCCTATCTAGACCTCTCAGCCTGGAAGCCAGTGGCAGGCTTGTTTTATTCTATTGTCTTATTTGTATTGTTCTATTGTATTTTGAATTATTCTATATCATGCGTTTTTAACGTTTTTAAACTATTTCTAAACTATTGACATGTTATACTTTTGTTAGGCTATAGTATACTATGAGTAGTCTAGGCCTGATAAATGAGTCGGCTATGATATATGATATAGGCTGTATGCGATGTAGGCCTAGCCTATAATTTGGGGTCAGTGGTAACCTGCATAATTGATGAATGAAAGAAATGTATGTCAAAATGTAAATCAACTTCTCCAAATTATTGAAACAACACGACAAAAGCATCGACCACTTCTGCAAATTAGGAGTTAAACAAATGGGTTCTCTGAGCGTGGTGACGTCTGTTCAAGCGTCTGAACGCCTAGACTGCGCTCTCCGCGCATTCCATGATTCCATATCTGTTTTTCATGGCAACAGTCCCGTTGCCTAACTGCTAGCTAGCTAGCGGAGTTATTTCAATTCTGGTATTAGGAACACTTCGCCGGCTTTTTGTGAGACACGATTGGAGATTTGCGCCTAGAAATATCGATTGCAAACACTGCAGTCTTAGTAATCTTGTTTTTGAGCAATGGCAGTTTAAAAAAAACCTTTCGCCCCTGTTTGTGCATCAAAATCAGACTTGCAGAGGGCAGTGGTTTGATAGCCTGTAGCATAGCTTTCTGGCTAGCCTGCTTGCTAGCTAAAGAAAGCAGTGTCAGACTGGGTGTGAATGACAGACGCAGGGAACAGAGGTAAGATTGGCCCTCTGTTTTGCATTGTTTTCAAGCGATTATGCATATGATTGATGTGGTATCTACCGGAATAACTCGTACGTTAAGTAAATGCTGTCAGATTTTCAAAACATCCTAAATTACGTGCTGTCACTCTAGTGTGGTTTCTGATAAGCTAGCTAACTAGTAGAAGCCTGCCAGCAAGATGTCTTAACGTCAGAAAAAAACAGCTAGTTAATTGCTATCTAGCTAGGCTGTTTGTCAGTTAACTAAGTAGCTTGGTAGGTTGTGCTTATAAACAACTTGGTCCTTAGAACAAACCAAAGCCTTCATCGACTGTATTCTGCTGAGATGATTCAGCAGGCTAATGCACCGCTTGCTATGCTTGGGTCGACTCGTTAACATAAGGTTAATTTGCAGTTAGCCAGCTAGCTAGATAGCTAAGTGCTACAGCATTAGCAATTTTGTATCTAATAACAGTAGCATAGCTCTTGTAGATATTGTAACATTAACCTAAAACGGAATTCAAGTGCAACATTGTAGCGTTATGGAGGAACTGTACCACCACATTGAGCGTTGCATTTTGACAAAGAGCAAAGAATATGATTGAAAACATTCACAGAAAACCCACACATTGATTTTACATGGAAAGACGACTTTATAGATAGAGCATTCAACATGTTCTGTCGGGCTATTGCTACCTACCTGTGCATTTTTTTTAAAGTAAGCTGTGTGCTTCAGGTTTGAGTGACAGTGGTTAATCAAGTAATCAGTTTATGCAGGAGGTATGGCAGCTAAAGATGCACGACCTTTACACCAAGAGGCGTTGGCTTTCGTGTGCAGTTTGACATGCAGTTTTTTTTTAGTTTAGTTGTATGATTATCTTACAATAAATGCAAGACAACCCGAAATTATTCAAGTAGGGTGGGCCTTGTGGTGTGAATGTTTGCCAAGTACATTTTGTGTGCCTCAGTCAGTGATGTCAGTCAGTTTATCTGTTGCAGTATGTTGTTTTTAACCATTTGTCCAAGGAATTGATAGATTTCTCTTTATGCTAGATTTATACTGTCAGTAGCATTACTGCCCCTCCCAAAAATAATAAAATAAAATAAAATAAATACATAAATAATAATAATAATAAAAAAAAATCCTGGACCCATTGTTGGTAATGTATAGGCCCCAATCACTTGTCAAATGGTACATGTCCTATACAATGCCTGACTGCAGCTTTGTTAATGTTCTGCAAATATGTTTCTTTCCATCAATAATTTAGCTTAATGCTCAAATGTTTAGTTTTACTGTAGCTTATGTATAGCAAATAAGCTACAGCTACAGTAGAATTTGCTGTTTGGTATCAAACATGATATAGGCTGATATTCAGGCCAGAGTGATATAATTTCTTCCAAAAAATCATGGTGTAAAGTTACTGTTCAACTTTATAGGGTCTTCTAAGTATTTGGATGTATTATTAGAAACATGTAACCTTAGCTTCACCTACATTTGTACTCCCATAGTAAATAATCAAGCTTAACCAACAAGCCTGGAAAAGTAAACACTGCTTGAATATAACCTTGATATTGACATCGTTACTCCCTAACTTTAATTTGAGCTTGGCTATAGGCTAGGTGTGGTGAAGGAAGATTTGCACAAGATTTGTTTTTAGGAGTAGTTAGTGCAGTATACCATAGCCTTGGGTTTAACCTCTGTCTGTAAGAAGCTTCTTGTTATTTTTACACATAAGAAACTGTATGTTGCCTGCAGTCATAAGTGTTGGTGTCAGTGCTGAGTTTTTGACTGTCACAGGGGGTCTAAGAAACTGTACTCCATAAGGAGAACACACTGTGTCTGGGTCATGGCCGATGCCCTCACCTCACGCAGTGGGGTTGGCACAAGGAGAGCAGTGGAAACTCTGGAAAACATCAGTGACATTTTGTGCTTGTGTGTTGTCTGTCTGCGTTCTGCCCTCAGTTAGACGGGTGATGGGGTATACTGTTTGATATAAAGTTTGTATAGCCTACTTTTCTGGTTGGAATTTTCCACTTTCCATCTTGATGCAACCCAACATTTTTATACTACTGTAAACATTGTCATCCTTACTAAGTATGAGTCAGCATTTTAAGATTGTTTACATTTTAATTGAATGCTTTTGCTTTTGAGTGCAGGAAATAGAATGTGCATACTGGCTGGTCTACATTTTGCTTTGACACCTGTTTGGTATGTTTGCATCTCTATGCTTGCTCCAAGTGTGCACAGCTTGATCAACAGCAAATTAATTCTTGAATATGAGCCATTTTAGTAGTTGCGAGGATTTACTTAACTGTATTCAAGCAGAATTCGAGGAATGTTATGTTTTACAGTGGGGTTAAGATGGTGGTCTGAGGTGTGACATAGGCTACAGACAGTGCATCAGCTGTTTGGAGTTCATATGACGCTGTCCCAGAATGTATTCATGATTCCTGCTGGCAGATCCTATTCCCATAGACGATACGTGTGTCGTGCCAGTCTCTGGCTGGCTTCATAACATCAGGCAGACCTGCAGATTTACCTGCTGTTAAATATAGGCTCCATGCAGTGTCATGCTCTCTGGCGGGTTAGGGAACCAGTGGTACAGCTCTGCTAATGAGAGAAAGCCCAACACTGCACCTAATGAGAATACTTCCGCACAGAGGTCTTGTAGAGGCAGAGTTTGAACTTGTAGTGCACTCAGCACTGCTGCGGGGTTTAATCACTCAGACACATACTGCGCAAGATTAGATTGAGTTAGCACTGCTGATTAGCGTGCCAGTGCCTGTATCAGTGGGACCCAGTGGCCTCATTTGTTCCCCACCCAGGATGGTGACAATATGGCTACAGTGCGCAGCACTGTTCTCTTATTAATGACAGAAACTCTAGGGAGGATGTCCTCCAACCCCTAGCTCTATATGCTGGGCCTCTTAAGGCTGCAGATTAGAACGCTTCCTCCCGGCCAGTCTCACATTCAGTCATAAATAATGGATCTTGGGTACAGCAATGCATAAGATCTGCTTTCTTTATAGCAATTGTAATTTTGATTGCTTAACTTAGGTTCTGTAACCTAATAGACTTACTCGGTCAAAATCTAATTCAAAGGGCTTGTAGAGTTTTTTTAGTTTGGGTTCTGTAGCCTAATACTTAGACTTTATATACATAGACTTTATCAAAATGTATCAATCTCAATTTTAGTTGTAGGAATAAAGCTTCTTTTTTGTAATTGGGGTCTTGATGTAAGATTAGTCTTAATCCCTTCTGCGAAATCAGAATTATGTAATGATTTTATTGATATGAATTGGCCTGTACTTGAAGTCCAATTAACTGATGATGAGCACATGCTAAAACTCTGTGCTTTTCCTCCTGCAGCTGTGGCCCACAGTCTCCGTGGATAATGCACAGTCATGGTGCCTTGCCAGACCCATGTGATGTTGAAATGGCAGGAGCACCTGAACAGCGCCTGGGCGGCGGAGGACAGCGTGCAGACGGCCACGCGGTGTGGGGCAGGCGCGCTCTACGCCAAGCTCCTGCAGAGTAAGGAGGTGGTGGCGCTGGCCCAGCCCGTGCAGGACCTGATGGGGCCGCGCCTGCCGGACTTCCAGCACGAGAGCAGCGCGGCGGAGGAGCGCGAGGAGTACCTGTCGGCGCTGCTGCTGGCCCAGCGCTGCCTGGCGCGCCGCTCGCTCGCCTGCACGCCCTTCGCCCTGGCGCTGCACCACAGGCTGGTGGTGCTCCAGCGCATCTACTACGCCCTCCACAGCAAGTACCACGAGCGCTTCCGGCCCGCGCCCCCGCCGCAGCCGGCCCAGAGCGGCGCCGACAGCGGGGCGCTGGAGCCGGCCGCCGAGCCCTGGATGCCGGGCCCGCGGGCCAGGTCGGGCACGGACGTGCTGATCGAGATGGGCGTGCGGACTGGGCTGAGCCTGCTGTTCGCGCTGCTGCAGCAGAATTGGCAGCGGGGTCAGGAGGTCACGGGCACGGTGGCGGGCAGCGGGGTGAGCTCGGGCGCGGAGCTGTGCAACGACGTGCTGGCCACCGCCTCCTCGGTGCTGGCCTCCCTGCCGCCGCTCTCGCTGGCCAACGAGAACAAGATCCCCAGCGTGGGGCTGCACTGCCTGGCGCAGGTGGGCGACTTCCTGAAGCGCACGGCCGTCAGCGGCTCGGGGGCCGACCGCGTGGGCAAGAGGCTGGCGCTGGAGCTGCTGCTTGGGCTGGCGCTACAGAGGGGCTCCCTGCGCTTCCTGCTGGAGTGGGTGGAGGTGGCTCTGGCCGCCTCCTCTTCTTCCTCCGGCGAGGGAGGGGGCATTGGGTACGATCTCATCCATCAGACCTTGCTTCAGATGAGGCAGTACTCGGTAAGTGGTTTTCCTCCTCCATCTGTGCATTGACCTCGAAGATTGTGTAGTGTAGCATTTCAATGAGGGCTGGGCAGTATATCAAAAAAGTTGCTATTGATATGCTCAATACTGTTTTATACAATATATATATATGTATTCTCATTAGTATGTATGTATATGTATTTTTTTTATTAGTTTAGCTGAACACAGCACAGCGACAACATTACAAATGATAAATACTGCTACTTTTTTGTACTTTGTTTGTTGCATTGTTAGTAAATTGTATCCTTTCTATTGCTGTTCTCCTTAGCATATGGATAGGCTGTTTTGGCCAGATCACCCTGCCTTACTTTCTCTCTGTCTGACTCACACAGAAACTGCAATCCATACAAAATCTTGTGTCTGTCAGTGCCACCACTGAAGTAAACAATAAAGTAACCATTAAGCCTTTTACCATTAAGAAACAATTAATCATAATGTAGGAATATTTGAAAGCATTATTTCTTAATGTTCTTAATTATTGCCTCTAACCTAGATGAGTTTATGCACTTTTTGACACAAGTTGAAAAAAGGACCATACTATCAGAAATGGTCGATGAACCGTGTTCTAAAGATTCTTTCAACATCTATAGGGTAGATCTTGAGCAGGGTGCTTTGGGAGAGGCCCATGCAGTAGGAGGCTCAGCTTGAGGCCAGCCCAGTGATTGGAAGCATGAGTGCAGTGCTGTAGGAAAAGCACTCTGGACACACTGCCCAGTGCCCACCACAAATTAGTGATGCCACTCACTCGGCTCTCAGCATCTTATAGCAGTCTTTCTCTCTGTGTGCTTGGAGTATTACAGACTCCTTAAAAGACCCTCTGTGTCTGAGTCTGTGAGTGAGTAGGATTGAGTGTGTGTGTGTGGCTTCCTTTTGCTATGTTATGTGATATGCTGCCACGAAATATCAATATTTGTATTAAAATATTCAACTGTACTTTCTGCAGTATACAATATACAATTGTACTTTCATATTCTAAATGGACTCATCCACCAATTTACCATACTAGAGTCACTAACACTAGTTTATGCATACACACATATACACTGGAATTTGTCTAAAAAACAAAGTAGTGTGTGGTAAAAATTAAGAAATCTGTTATTTTGACATTTTTGTTAATTGCAGAAATATTTGGGGATTTTTAAAAGGCAATGAGCTAAAACTCAGTGCATGTTAGGCCTATACAGTGTTTCAAATTCCTTTATGAATAAATGCCTTTTTCTTCTTCATTAAACACAGATATGGTCATACAGTATTGTAGATTCATCTTTTGCAATGTATGGAGTATTGCAGACTCGCTGAATCGTAATATGTTAAGGTGGGCAAAGTATCATATTGATTTGTGAGGTACTCTGCGATTCCCACCATGTGGGTGTGGGTGTGTGCGTGTGTGTGCAATGCAAGGGAGAGATCACAAACATTTCTCTTTTCACTAAATCAATTGTTGCCTATGGCTTGACTGATGTCTTGGCCGTCTGCCTGGCTTTGAGGCGGGCACTTGGAGCTGCTTTGGCTCTGCGTGTCCATCTGATTTCGCCTGCACTTAATCAGTGGCAAGCCTTCCACCAGGAGCCTTTTAGAGATGAGCCTGTGAAGGACTCCACCGCTATTGATCGGCACTTCTACTGTGAGGTGTAGCAGGCAGCATTATATATCGGCTTCACGTTCAAATGTTTTGAGAGCCTTTGAGGTGCCTGCTTATATAAAATTCTTTTTTCAGACGATGAAAAATCCCCCCCCCCCCCCAACTCCCCCACTCTATGTTTTCATCGACTCATCCTCATTCCAAAAGAGCCCTATTTTGGATTTCTTCACAGTGGAACATAACACAGCTGAATGCCAGAGTAGTCTGTTTTCTGCACCCTGAAATGGCTCTAAATCAGGGGTTTTTAACCAGTGGTCCGCGGCCCACTTGTGGTCCGTGAGGACATTGCTGGTGGTCCCTGACCATGGATTCAGTAGTTGCAATGTGGGAATCAGTATTTTTATTCAGTGGTGGTTCTGGCGTTACGTAATTAGTCAGAATGGTGGTCCCTGGTTCACAATCAGTTGAAAACCCCTGCTCTAAATATCTTGGGTCTGCAGACAAGCAAAATGAATAGTGGCCTCGAATAGTATGAAGTAAATAACAGGATGTGACCTACCCCTTGATAATGTAACATCTGTTTTCTGAACCTTTGCCATGCAGCGTGATGACCACTCTGTTTTTTTGCTCTCTCCTTCAGGGTTTCCGAGGCGAATCGGTGAACACTCAGGTACTGAAGAAGGACGCGGACGGCCTGTGCAGTCTCTCCCACGTCGCTCTGTGCCTCTTTGAAGAGGTGTGTGTGTGTGTGTGTGTGTGTGTGTGTGTGTGTGAGATAAACCATGACCACAGGCTCTCTCTGTGTTCTGCTCTTCTGTCACATTGTCAGTGCAGAGCCCAGCGGAGGCCGGTCAGGCTGCGGTCAGTGAAGTGTCAGTGTGGTGCATTCAACGTGGGCAGGCCTCTCCAGACCCACGTGGCTGTGGCTAATGCTCCGGATGCCTCCATGCAGCGCTCATAAATCACAATCCTAATCTGTCCGGCGCTGTTTTCTGTGATTCCCGTGATCGCCGTCCTTACAGCTCTCTCCCCGTGCTGAAATTCAATCTGCTCCCAGATTAGATCCCACCATTTCAGATTATCTTGCGAAAATTTGCTCGGTGTTTAACCTTTGACCCGGAAAGCAGTCGGTGCACTTTGATGGGGTTTCGTGTTCGTGTCCTGCCTGTGGCTGTCCTGTGGTCTCTTTAGGATTCCTCTGGTGACTTGTGTGTCTTGTGCCGTCTGTCCTGCGGCCTCTTTAGGATTCCTCTGGTGACTTGTGTGTCTTGTGCCGTCTTGTCCTGCAGATCTGCAACCTGGCCTCCAACTGCCTCTGCTCCTGCAGCACGGGGACAGGCAGCGCGGGCACCGAGGGCGACGCCGTCCGCGTCTACGTGTGGGGCAGCAACAGCAGCCACCAGCTGGCCGAGGGCACCCTGGAGAAGATCCTGCAGCCCAAGCTAGCGCAGGGCTTCAGTGACGCCCAAATGGTGAGGCCCAGGACCCTGTTTTGTTTTCCCGCACGGTAACCAATACGCTCTGAGTAATGGTCCAGTTAGGCCTAGCCTGCTCTGGTCCTCACGGAGACTGTGGCTGAGAGCCTGCGGCAGCTCTTTGGTTAGACTTCTGAAATGCGGTTATGGAGGGGGAGAACACAGATCGAGGATCTTACAAATAAATTATATTACATGTGGCCTAATGGAGACGAATCAGCTCTGTTAGCTGATTCATTACATTACATAGTTAATGTAATTTCCTGTGTGAGACTGGACCACTAATGGTCTGTGTGGAAGAGCTTACTCTGTCTGTGGACTTTGTGGCTGTCTGTATATGAATGTTATTTTGTGGTTTTGTGTTTTTTTTGCACTTATCTCTTTGCGTATGTATGCTTTCTTATCACTGTGTTTGTGCTTGCTGTGTGTGTGTGTGTGTGTGTGTGTGTGTGTGTGTGTGTGTGTGTGTGTGTGTGTGTGTGTGTGTGTGTGTGTGTGTGTGTGTGTGTGTGTGTGTGTGTGTGTGTGTGTGTGTGTGTGTGTGTGTGTGTGTGTGTGTGTGTGTGTGTGTGTGTGTGTGTGTGTGTGTGTGTGTGTGTGTGTGTGTGTGTGGTCTGTGTTCAGATCGAGGCGGGGCAGTACTGTACATTCTCGGTGTCAGCTGACGGCTCGGTGAAGGCCTGTGGTAAGGGCAGTTATGGCCGCCTGGGCCTCGGCGACTCCAACAACCAGTCGATGCCCAAGAAGCTGGTGCTGGACCCGCCCCGGAGCATGCGCAAGGTGTCATCCTCCAAGGGCTCGGACGGACACACGTTGGCCGTCACGGGCGAGGGTGAGGTCTTCAGCTGGGGCGACGGAGATTACGGGAAGCTGGGCCACGGCAACAGCGCCACCCAGAAGTACCCTAAGATCATCCAGGGACCACTACAGGGAAAGGTGGGTCACCACGCCAGCTGCAGGGTTGCCTGGGTGGACGGACCATCTGCCAGTCCTGTACATCACAGATGTGCAGTTTAAACTGTTGGCCCCCTCTCTCCCTAGCCTGACGTTGTCATACTCAGAATTCTAGTCAGAATATGAGTCTGATACTGCTCCATTGGGACGTAATTATGGGGCGTGTTTCAACCGATACGGGGGGGGGGGGGCTAACCAATCAGAGCAACGAAAAAGCTTACCGTGAGCTGTAGGAAGAACACCTGAGCCATCCTTCTTCTCCACAAATGGCGTCTGTTTTCATTGCCGTCTTTGAAAACATTGTTTTCTGGTCTTTTTTAAAAGTTATTGTGCTGTCAATATCTTGTACAACACCCATTAGTAAAAATGTAAGTAAAAACCCCAACACCCAGTAGTAAAATGTAAAATGCTAGCTCGGAAATTTCCCCTCCTTCGTTTTAAAAAATAATTCCGTTCACACCGTTGCTACATGTTATAAACCGCATGGAAATAATATGCATTTTTCAGTGATAAAACCGCATGGAAATAATATGCATTTTTCTATATGGGGTCTTAGAAGCCATCTGTATAGCTTCTAGCCACAGCTTTTTGTTGCAAACAAAATCAACCTAAGCGTGCTCAGATGACGTGATGGATGAGACACTGTTGCTTATCTGTCCATCATCGTACAAAGCCCAATTTGATTGCCCGAACCAGAGCTGTTAGGACCATAGTTGTTCCACAACGGAACAAGTCCAGACCGAACTTCCCGACCTCAAATGTTGTGGTCGGGGCTAAGTTCGGCTGGCATCCACTCTCCTCTCTCCCAGGGCCATCTGAAATGCTCATGTTTCTATGTCTATTATCGGTACACATTTTCACACACAAACACATACAACAAGGCACTGTTCTTAGCTTCTAACTAGTAATGACAAGTTTGACCTTTCATTATGGCATTCTTAACTGTCTTGTTGCTGTCTGTGGTGTGCTGGCAGGTTGTGGTGTGTGTGTCTGCGGGATACAGGCACAGTGCAGCCGTGACCAATGACGGCGAACTCTACACGTGGGGAGAAGGAGACTTTGGCCGACTAGGTATACACTGACCTCAAGTTTTCCATCAGTCAAGTCTCAAAGGGTAGAAAATGTGATGTGATATGTTACCTTCACTTAAGGAGGTTATATGTCCATTGCCATTTGTACGTCTTATGTTAGTCTTACGTACTCTAATGTTGCTGACAAACAATGAGGTTGATTTTCATAAATGTGGTGTAGCATGGACCAAAAAGGAACTCATACAAGTTTGGAGTAGATCTGTCTCAAGAGGCCAATGTGGAATTGTTGTTTTGACTTTCTGGAACATTGCGACAGTACATTTGACTTAGGGGGAAGTCTCCGTTCTCTGAGTACTTTTGTTTGCAGTTTTACTTAAATGGTAGAAACTGATTTAATGCGAGGAAGGAAATGTCCAGGAGGTTCATTTTATCAGATCGAACAAAAAAAAAAAAGCCATGCAAGTACACTTCTGTCAGTGAAAGCATTACGCTAGCCATGCTAGCCTTACTAGCCTTACACAGGTATGTGGTGCAGTGCGATTGAGCTGGCTGGTGTCCTCTCCGCAGGTCACAGTGACAGCCACAGCCGCAACGTGCCCACACTGGTGAAGGACATCAGTGGTGTGGGCCAGGCGGCCTGCGGGAGCTCCCACACCATCGCAGTGGCTCAGGATGGACGCATCGTCTGGTCTTTTGGAGGAGGAGACAATGGTACGCTCCATCTACAATCTGACCATTTTCTGCACTGTTAGCTAGATGTAGCTTTACCAGTGATTGGCTGTTCATTTGTAAAAGCAAACTCTAAATGAGCTCTGTGACTCCGTTACCCAAGCCTCTCTCTAGATGCCCCACTTTTCTGACCAAGTAAACCTTGACCATGCACGTGGAGTAGTATATTGTGCAATCACTGTACACCACGTCTGAAATTATTCATATGGCAAGACAGCTCTGCGTATGATATAATTATTTATTTACTTTTTTCCCTTTATTTACTTTTTTCACTCTATTGTATGAGATTACTTCATACCTATTGTATGAAATTATTTATTTACTTTTTTTTTCTCTTTCAGGTAAACTAGGTCACGGAGATACTAATCGTGTGTATCGGCCCAAGGTCATTGAGGCCCTGCATGGATATATTATCAGGAAAGTTTGTGCTGGCAGCCAGTCCTCCCTCGCTTTGACCTCAGCTGGCCAGGTACACACACACACACACACACACACACCCACACTCTCACTTGCTCACTCACTCTCTCTCTCTGTCTCTCTCTAACACTTTTGTCAGCTGGCATAACTATGCTACAGACACATCTGTGTATGTACTTGTTGCGTACCTCTCATGCTTCTGTCAATAATGAACTGTCACAGAAATGCATTCACTTCATTATTCAAGTTGTCAAAGGGTAGCATACACCATTGTGTAGCATACACCATTGGTCCATAACAGCATATTTTGTTCACCTGCAAATTTTACCCACATCGTTTAGTTCTATCTGTATTAGAGCATAACTCTGTGTGTGTGCGTGTGTGTGTGCGTGTGTGCGTGTGTGTGTGCGTGTGTGTGTGCGTGCGTGTGTGTGTGTGTGTGCGTGTGTGTGTGTGTGTGCGCGCTGCAGGTGTTTGCTTGGGGCTGTGGCTCGTGCCTCGGTTGCGGCTCCTCTGAAACCACATCTCTTCGGCCACGCTTGATTGAGGAGCTGAGCATCACCAAGATCATTGATATCTCCTGTGGGGATAGCCACTGTCTGGCCCTCTCTCATGGTGAGTCTCACACACACACACACACACACACACACACACACACACACACACACAGCTCTCTGTCGTTCCTCCCATCTGCTGCTGTAATGCTGTTTTGTCTGCTATGGAGCACTAGCTGTGATGGTGGTGAGAGCTGCTTCAGCAGTGCTGTGTGCTGGCTGTGTGCTGCTGTTTGTTCTAATGGTGCTCTGTCCTGTCTGCTGGAGTGAAGCTGCTCTACTTAGGATCACTGCACTATTCCGTATGCTCCAATTGGCCTCTCTGTGCCAGTGATGCTTTGGGTTCAATGAGCAGGACTTCTCCAGCTGAATTAGCTTGACCTTATTTGATGAATCTGATTCTGAGCGTTGTCTTGTCGGTGTTTAGAAAATGAGGTGTATGCCTGGGGAAACAACGCCATGACTTCTCCAGCTGAATTAGCTTGACCTTATTTGATGAATCTGATTCTGAGTGTTGTGTTGTCGGTGTTTAGAAAATGAGGTGTATGCCTGGGGAAACAACGCCATGACTTCTCCAGCTGAATTAGCTTGACCTTATTTGATGAATCTGATTCTGAGTGTTGTGTTGTCGGTGTTTAGAAAATGAGGTGTATGCCTGGGGAAACAACGCCATGGGGCAGTGTGGCCAGGGACACACGTCTACGCCCGTCACCAAACCGAAGAAAGTGATTGGCTTAGAGGGAGTGGCCATCCAGCAGATCACCGCAGGCACCTCCCACAGCCTCGCTTGGACCGCAGTTCCTACAGACAGGTAAACACCCTCCGAAGAACAGGAAGTCATCATACTACACTTAGCCATGAAAACATGGCAGAGATTGACCCACTCTTTACAAGCAGTGACTTGCTTAAAGAGGCTCTCAAACAGCAAACAGTAACAACAGCACAGCTAACCCAGACTGCAAAACTGCATAGCTTTTGAAAGTGAATTATGGTAATGTGGAATTCATTTTGATTTCACCAATACGCTTTCTTTTTCCATGTCCATGGCTGCAGGCTAGTTCAGTTGGGGTCGGTAGGAAATGATCAATGCCATGTGACATTTGTCCTAATTGTGCTTATGCAGTAGCCAGGCTCCCTCATATCATGCTGGTTACATCTTGCATGGTCTTTGGGAGATTTCATCATAACTTAAATAGTTCATAAATAAACATTTTTATTCTCTAATAAAAACACTGTAGAGGACTGTTAAAGGAGTAGATCTAGGTCAGTGGATTTCACTTCTTTCTCCATGATGAAACCTGGAAAACTTGCAGACTCACAGTTAACTGTTAGACCCAGACTATGCCCTTCCTTAACCTTTCTCACTTGTGGTCAGGAAAAACAGATTGACCATTCCTTTTATTAGGCACAAGGTAGTCTTGCTACCTAGCTGAAATTCCATGGTTGCTCCAATTCCATTTAATGGAATGGCAGTTTGTTCTGTCCTTTTTATGGCAGACAGCTACTTTTCATCTAAAAGCCCTGACTCTGAGGTTCTGTGTGTGTGTGTGTGTGTGTGTGTGTGTGTGTGTGTGTGTGTGTGTGTGTGTGTGTGTGTGTGTGTGTGTGTGTGTGTGTGTGTGTGTGTGTGTGTGTGTGTGTGTGTGTGTGTGTGTGTGTGTGTGTGTGTGTGTGTGTGTGTGTCTTGGGTGCGCCCTGGCACGTGCAGGCAGTTGGTGGCTTGGCACAGGCCATTTTGTGTGGATCTGGAAGAGAGCACGTTCACCTACCTGCGCAGCTTCCTGGAGCGCTACTGCGATGGCATCAGTGGGGACACGCCCCCAGCCCCCTTCCCCTCTAAGAGGTAAACACACACACACACACCAGTGTTTCCCACAGAAATGAATTCTATTTGTGGGGGTAGGTTTGCAGAATTAAGTTGAATTCAACAGTTTTTAACAAATTAGCGTAGCGTGGTTATGATGAACCAGATTTAAGCACAATTTAGTACAACCTGGAAAATCATTGTGTGGTGGTCAATGTTGATATTGTGGTGGGCCGCCACAAATAAGTCAATGTATGGGAAACACTGCACACACACACACACACACACACACACACACACACACACACACACACACACACACATACCGCAGCAAAGAAGACAAGCAGAGGGAAGAGGTAGATGAATAGATAGTTTCCACCCTGTCAGTGAGGTGTGTCAAGTTTCCGCAAATGCCTAGATGCATTGCAGCAGAGAGAACAAACACAGCTGTCCACGTAGACCGTGTTGCGTGAGCTTCGGTGAGGCGTGCCGGGCAGTGGAAGGACACTGTGATGGACGCTCTGCAGCTGAGCGACTGGGAGGCACGTAACCGGAGCCTGTCGGAGTCTCTGAAAATCACCTTGACTCAGTGCCCAGCCGAATGATGTCACTCACTGTGCTGGCAGCAGCCCACCAAAGCACACACACACACACACACACACACACACACACACACTTCATGGGGATGGAACATATGGGGACTTGTGAAGGTCAGCACCATTCTTCTGTCTTCTCTTGTTCTCCTTTTCACATCAGTCCCTTACTGTCTCCCTCCCTCTCTCTCTCTCTCTCTCTCTCTCTCTCTCTCTCTCTCTCTCTCTCTCTCTCTCTCTCTCTCTCTCTCTCTCTCTCTCTCTCTCTCCCCCTCCCTCCCTCCTAGGGAGCATCATCAGTTTGTGTTGCTGTGCATGAAGCTGCTGTCCATCCATCTGTCCCTGGCCCATGCGGGCGGCACGGGAGCCACGGTGCTGGGGGCCCAGGGGAGGCCCCTGCGCAACCTGCTCTTCAGGCTCATCGATTCCAGTGTTCCAGACTCAATACAACAGGTAGGCATGGGCCGCAGGTGCACCGGGGGACCAAAGGCGTGTGAGCGTGTGACCACTAGAGATCTGTCTGAGTGATCCGTCTGAGGATGAACCACGGAGGCCCGAGAGAGACGCCATGGTAGAGTGCCCTCTGTGGCGGTCAATCAGCTGTGAATCAGATGAAGTGGGTTAGATTTGCATTAGGAGTAGGCAAGGGTCCATCTTGTCTCCTCGGGCTGGTCCGAGTGTGATGTGAGTGAGCTCATCTTCTCTCTGTGTTCCTGTGTGTTTGCGCCTGCAGGCAGTGATGAACACACTCTCCATCGGAGCATCTCTACTGCTGCCGCCCCTCAGGGAGAGAACAGAACTCCTACACTCACTCCTACCTCAGGGCCCAGAGAGCTGGGAGAGCCTTTCTAAAGGCCAGGTACACACACACACACACACACACACACACACACACACACACTAAACACCAAACTATTGATAGAAGCTAAACACACCTACACAGTCTCTCTCTTGCCAACCTTTTCTCCCAAACACTCATATTTGTACGCACCCTTACATGCAGACTGTACTTCATTCCATTCTCAGGACTGATAGCTGGGAGCTTGGTTTCCTGACCCCTCTCTGACACACACAAGAAGGCAGGCAGGCACGTCAGCTCGTATTGATCGTGCTCGCTTCAGCCTTTCATGGTAACGGTGCGGTCTCAGTCTCCTAAAGGCGCTTTGCTTTTCTGTGGTCCCTGCAGCGTCTGCAGCTGGACATGGTGCTGAACAGCCTGCAGGAGCAGTCCCACGTGGCCTCCCTCCTGGGCTACAGCTCTCCCGGGGAGCTGAACGCCGGCCTGCCCCCGCCCCACTCCCCTGACCAGCTCCCGCCCAGTGCCAACTCTCCAGACCAGCTGCACCTGGCGGAGGTCTTGCTCAAGACCCTGCTGCTCAGCATCGGATTCTACACGGTGAGAGAGCGACAGAGACCGAGAGAGAGCCTGGTTGTGTATGTGTATGTGTGTGTGTGTGTGTGTGTGTGTGTGTGTGTGTGTGTGAGAGAATCTGTTTTCTGAGTTCCACTGTTCATATTCACATCAACTGAATAGAAAGTCTATGTAACTGATTTTCAGTTATGTTGTAATACTGACGCCCTCCCCCCATTCCCATCATTTTTTCAAGGCCTAAAAATGTGTGCAGTTGCAGGAAGGCAGGCATTACATTTGATCTGAAGCTGAATGTTTTATTTTACATGGCTATGCCAATACAATGGCCATTACCACAATTACTAGCAAATCTAGTCTGCTCTAGGCCTCCAGGCCTTGCCCTCAGACTGCATTCAGCACTGTTTCTCCAACAATTAGGCTGCACTGAAAGAAAAAGTGCTGTTGGTCATGTCACACATGCTTGCTAAGGACGATTTGGTTATTTGGGCTTCATAATGAAGTACCTTAAGACTTTGTCATCCTTGTTGAGAAAAATATGTTGCTGACTAAGGTAGGACCAGAATTAGAAGCCTACAATGGATGTGTTCCTATTCTGCCCGACTGTTGTGCCCAGTAGTAAGAGCACTAATGCTTCTGGAGCCCAGTCTGGGCGTCAACACTCCGTCCTCTCTGTGTTCCATCCAGCTCTCTGTAATGGGCTGGCTGGCGTGCAAGGCAGGGCAGTGCAGTGCAGGGGAGGGGAGGAGAAGTGGGGCATTGTCTCTCATTAAGGCCACTGTGATGTGATGTATAGCTGGGTGTGCTCATTAGTGGGCGCTGCTGAAGAGCTCAGTGGTTTGAGGCGGTGCGTGTGCTGTTTGTGTGTGCCGTGCCGTCCCCCAGGAGCGTGCCTTTGGGGAGCTGGAGAAGAACAGCGATAAGCAGCGGGCCAGCCAGGCCAAGAGGCAGACGGAGCCGCCGTCGCACTTCCACCACCTCCTGTCTGCGCTGCACAAACACCTGCTGGCCCACTGCTTCATCTACACCAACACAGAGGTACGCCGGCTCGCTCTCGCTCTCTCTTTCTCTTTCTCTCTCTCTCTCTCTCTCTCTCTCGTTATCTCTCTCTCTCTCTTTCTCTCTCTCTCTCTCTGCAGGCTAAACTACATTTGTTATTGTGGCGTCTACACCTACACAGAGGCTTCCATCTCTATCTCAACTTTATTAAAGTTCTTTGCACTAGACACTAGTGCACAGAGCAGCGTTTTAACATCCACACAGACATTGCATTCTCTATGCATACTTTACATGTACAGCATAGGGACGAATGTAACATGTGGCCACCACTTCTCACCTCACCACCACCTGGTACATTTTATCAATTGGTTGTAGAACCAGTTCTGTTCAGGTTTAGACTGAAGCATATGTCCTACAGGCTGTAAGGCAGGGCTGTATGGTACTGCATATACAGTATGTAGCACATGTTACAAACAAATCAGTCTGTGCTATGGATGATTTACCAGCTTAGCACTAGTGACATTTCAAATGTTTTCTAGAGTATAGTTGAGGTGTCTGTAACCACCGATGCTAGAGATTTTGTGGATTGTGCTACAAAACTATCAACCTCTGCAGCCCAGTGCAAAAACGACGTGAGCGTACGGCCGTGCTGTAAGGCCCTCAGTATGGCTTAGGTGAGACCTGTGCTGCTTTCATCTCCCCTCAGGACGACAGCAGTGTGACGCTGCTCCACAAGCACTTGTGTCTCCTGCTACCTTACGCCGCCGAGACCTTCAGAAGATCCACCATCCTGCTGGAGGAGAGCTCACTGGATAAGCACGTCATCCAGAAACTGCACAGTAGGTTCCCTGCTTTAGCAACGTCTGCTGCCTTGCTATTAGCATTGCTCAGTGTGAGGCTCAGAGTTATTCATCTATAGCTGGGTTTCCATTCAACTTCTTAATGCACATTTGGAGTATTGGAATAGGAAATCCTGACTGAAAACACTTGTAATTTGCATAACATCTTCTAAAGTGAATACAAATCTAATTCAGTAGGAGTGGATAAACTCTCAATGTGCATAAGGTATAATACCACTTAAGTGGGTAGACACGACTTAAAGCTGCAGTTGGCAAGATTTTTTTGATCATATTCACTGAAACTGACACTATGCTCCGGCAGAACAACATAAATCAGCCGGTTTTAGAAAAAAAACTCGCATTTCTACCTCCACGTAGAGCCTGTTATTTGTTTTGCAAAAATCCACAGCTCCCGGTTCTTCTGGTCCAATCAGAGCAGGGCTGTGTGAGATCTTACTGTTAATCACAGTCTGGTGCAGTCTGGTGCGCACTTACGACCACAAACTCGATGAGAGGGTGCTTGGTGGTAGTGGGGGAGGGGCATGAGAGTTGTAAACATTCAACATTTTGGCTAAATCCCCTCAATCTGTCAGACTTGCCAACTTCAGCTTTAATTAGCATAAATTCACATTTTTTGTAGTTTTCTTGCATGTTTCCGTAAATGTTGCCCTGCCAACCTTACAGTTTGATCCCTCAGCTATTCCCAACTCCTCTCTTGATTAGGAGAGCGTTCATTTTTAATGATCAAAACACAGCGGGTGGAAACACACTCAGATGAACAGTTTTTCTACAGTCACATTTTCTTGAATGGGAACCGAGCTTATTGTTACCTCACATTTGACAACCTTTTAATCTAACCTTTTCATCAACTGTCATTCTGACATCTCCTCCCTCTTCTCTTCCTTCACCCTTTTCTTCTCCTCCTCCCTCTCTCCCTCTCTCTCTGTCACAGCGGTGCTGTGTGGCTCGGTGGCGGGGAGCCTGCTGTGCCAGGTGATGTACTCTCTGCTGCTGCTGCCGCTGGGGGTGGTGCGCCCGCTGCTGCCCCACCTGCTCTCTCTGCTGGAGCACCTCAACGAGCTCAACTGCTTCCTGCCCGCCACAGGCCTGCTCGAGGACCTGGAGCTGGAGGGATCCTCTCCTGGTGAGGGAGTGCACAGAGTCTCACACACACACACACACACACACACTCACTCTCACACACTAACACACACTCACACAAACACACACACATACACACACATACATACATATGCACACATACAACCAAGAAAAGTACAGGAAACAGGCACACATTGAGCTTAGAAAATAATAATAAAAACCATAAAGCTCCAGAAGGGATTAAAATGCCAATCTAAAATCTTAATGTCATATCTATTTCTATACCTATCTATTTAAAGAGTATTAGATGATAATTTAAACCAAATCTTATTTTAAGAAGAAAAGATATCAAAACTACTGCTATTGTCGTCATCATACTCTTGCTATAGCAGCAGTTGGTCGGCACAAAAGTGCTAGTAACACCTCAAAAGTAACTAGCATCCAAAGGTAACTATTGTAAAATTGACTACTTACAAGACAAAAAGTTGAACAAGTCAAAAGAAACATTTTGAGTGAGGGAAATATCGGTTCAATGCAGTGATGTTGTCAGGAATGTCATCCTCAAAATGTCAAAGACAGTGGTTCATAAGAACAGAGAGGAGCTACAGATTTGCAGATGGCGGAAACGACTCCATTGACCAGGATGACCGCCAGCTCATTCCAACGTCACTAAAAGATCTTAGGATGATGTCAAGTGACCTACAAACAGAATGACAAACATCAGCTGGGGTGAAGCGAGGACAGGTCGTAACAGGCTCCTAGGGGCATGGTGGAAGTCGTTCAAAGCTAGAAAAGCTGTGCCAAAATGCAAGAAAGCTGTCATTGAAAATCAGGGTTATTTCGCCCAATATTGATTTCAGAACTCTTCCTCAGTTAAAACATTAGTATTGTGTTGTTTAAAGATGAATATGATCTTAGTTTCTTCAAGGTATGTAAACATGGCATCTTTTTGTTATTTTGACAAGTTAGGGTTTTGACCAGTTTTTTTTAAATATGGAATTTGAAACAATTGTTAAGAGTTAAGTTATTTATTCTCAAGCATATAATTTATTAATTTTGCAGTGCTGTTCTTTTTCCAAATGCTGTACCATTTTCCTGACAGCTTCTGTAAAGTAGTGTAGGAAAAGGTTAATAACAGACTCGGAAAACGTCAGTAGTTTGGCCTGTTATAGATTGCTCAATGTTTTATGTAGGGGAAAACAAGTACACTGGGTTTATAAAAGGTGATTTTTTTATTTAGAATGTAGGTGAATTTGGTATCAGACCGGTTGCCAGTTAAGACAGGGTATTGACTGACTAATTTGAACAGAATTCTCAGTAAAACCAGTAAAACAGGGCCCAGTCGTGCCTGTATCTTATAAACGTTTTCAGCCTCTGACTGGATTGTGTGTCTCCATTTTATGAGTGTCTGTTTTCTCCCAGACTAAACTTTGCAGCTATTTTTGTTGGGAAAGCAATAAAAAATGAGTCCTGTTTAGATGACTCACAACGCTGAAGCAACACACTCATGAGCGCTTTACTGGTTTCAGAGGTGACCGAGGGGGCGGGATCAGCCACAGGGGCCGAGCCAGAGGATTGGATGTGGCTGCTGGACCTGGAGAGGACCGTGGCACTGGCCATTGGTCGGTGTCTGGGGGGCATGCTGCAGGGGCCGCCCCCTTCCATCCAGGAGAAGACAGCGGAGTTCTGGCTGTGCAACCCACTGCTGAGGAACGGTCTGGAGATGGACTTTGAGCAGCTAGGTAGAATTGGCCCACAGCTAACTCCGCAAGCCCATCCCCACTGTCCGGGTAGCCCTCAGTTTACAATCTGTCTCAAAGTCTGCCCCGCATGCCATACTGCATGCACTAGTCAGATAAAGGATAATATCAATATATATTATGCTAAATATATATATACATATTATGCTAAAATATAGTGTATTTTCCACATTTAACAATGCAGTACTTTGAAATTGATTGATATGGTTTGTAATCCTGCTGAGTTTAGTGGTTTGAAAAGCAACACTATATAAAGCCCATGTTGTCAGCATCATGCTTTTTGCATGGTCGTTTCTGGACTGTGTGCTGACTTTTGCGATTTGGTGCTCAGACTTTGCCACCGGCTGGCTGACGGAGGCCATCCTGCTGGGCTGCCCCGACGCCAGGCTGGCGGACCTGGGCCTGAGCGAGGAGGGCACCATGCTGGTGGACCTGGCGCTGGGCTCCGGGCGGGAGCCGGCCAGTGGCCTCTGGAGGAAGATGAAGGAGTACGCCATCAGCCGAGGTGAGGAAGACCAGCGTCCCACC